>NC_092877.1:164802499-165102499 GCF_028372415.1 Notamacropus eugenii | reverse complement strand
TTATTACTTTTTGTTGTTTTAAAACCTCATTCAATTCTGCTTGCTCAATTCTAGTTTTCAAGGAGTTATTTCCTTCTTTAAGACTTTGGACCTCTTTTTCCAATTGGTTACATTTCTTTGCATAATTCTCTTGAATTGCTTTTATTTTTTTTTCCTAATTTTTCCTCCACCTCTCTTATTTGATTTTTTTAACTCCTTTTTAACTTCTTCCAGGATCTCTTTTGGGGCTTGTGACCATTTGACATTAGTCTTTGGGTGAGGAATGACTTTTTTTTTTGACTCACTATCTTCTTCTACATATGAACTCAGATTCTTTTAACTTGGTTTACTCATTTTTTGTCTCATTTTATTTTTGGTAGCTTATTATTATTATCAGGTTTAAATCTTGAGTTATAGGTGATGTTACCCTGGGCCTCGGGTCTTCATTTACTGTTATTTTCTGAATTCAGTTTGGGGGCTCAATCTCAGAAACTCCTTTCCTCTCCTAAGTCACAGTCAGGGCTGCCTCAATGATTGTCTGTTTAGCACCGCTAGGCCTGGCTTCCGGAAATAGCGGCCGGCTGGGGCAGGAGAGGAAGAGGGGTGGTCCTCCAATCTTCCCTCACTTGGCACATGCTGCTCTTTTGACGAAAGTTTGTGAGGTCAGAGTTTGTGAGATGAAAGTTCATGAGGTCTGGTTGTTTCCTGACAGCTGCTGCAGAGCCCGCTGTTTGTTGGCAGTGCCCACACTTCACGCATGCCAGACCTCAGCCCCTGAAGGTCCCGTCTTTTCTGAAGTCCTCTCACATTATCTTTATTTTTATTTTCCCTGATCTACATTCATTTTGTGATGATTTTCTCTGTTTCTGGAGGAAATCTGGAGAGCCTGGACATTTCTGACCTACTCCATCATCTTCCCAGAATCCCCCCCAAGGTCTAATATCATTCAAAGTTATTTTTATTTATAATGTGGTTGTCATCGGATACATTGTTCTTCACTTCATTCTGTATCAATTCCAAAAAATCTCGTCTGTTTTCACTGAAACTGACCATGTTGTCATTTGTTATGGTGCAATCATATTACAACACTCAAATACCATCATTCCTTTGCCATCTTCTGAGAGGTAAGGATCCCCTTAAGTTTCTAGTTTTTATGTTGCTGCTATGAAAAGGGAGGCATCTGGGGCGCCTGGCCTAGCATCAGAAATATTCATCTTCCTGTGTTCGAATCCTGCCTCAGATACCTACTAGCTGTGTGACTCTGGGCAAGTCACTTAACCACATGGCCTCAGTTTCCTCATGAAGCGTCAGACAAGACTTTCAGAACAACAACAGCAAATGACCAAGAAAATTTGATCGCTTAATATTTTTTTTTTGCATATGTAGGCCATTTTCCTTTTTTTTTTTTTTTTTTTGGAAATGAGCCTTAAAAAAAAAATCCTATATGATCTGATACAGCTAAGTCAGTGGATAATTCCTTCACTGGAATGGAAGTAGGAAAGGAGACTTATGCACTTATTTCAATTTGTCCATACTTGCTCAGAGATCTTTTTTGGGAGCTGTCTCCATATCCAGCTGACAAGAAAGATAGACAGACACACCCACCCACACCCACTCACACCCACCCCCCACACACACACACGCACACACACAGAGTGTTACAGTGAACACTAGCACTTGCAGGGATTATGAAAGGTCTCCCCTAAGAAATGATCCCTGAGAAGAGGAAGCTGAGAATTCTCTGAGCCAGAGGGAATAAGGCCTAGGGCACAGCCAATGCAAAGGGACCCAGGATGGAAATGGAATGTTATGAACAGGAAGCTGTAAATAGGTATGTCTTGATGGGACATAGTATGCATGAGAGTGAGTAATGTGCAGTTGGACCCAGACTGCCAAAGGCTTTAAATGACTGACAGAGGGGTTTGTAAAAATGATGTTAGAATAATAGATGACTGCCAAATTCCCTTCTGCCTCTAAGAATATTATGCTGTTCCAGAAGAGAACTGTTAAAAATGTTTTGGGTAAGAGCAAGACCCTTGAATAATGTATAATAGCTTCCCAAGATGACTGTCCTGAGAAAAGAAGCATCCATTTGGGTGTTGAAGTTCTAGGATGTTTGTTTTAAAACATTTACTTTGCTTAAGTCACACATAGAGTGAAAGGTGGTTTGAGCTGGAAGCATCGTACATATGAGTTGGAAGGGGACCTTAGATCATTGAGTCCAATCTCCTTCATTTTACACAGGAGGAAACTGAGGCCTAGAGACTTGAAATGACTTGTTTTGGGTCATATGGTTGAGGTTTACACTCTGACCACCCAGGGACACCTAAAACTTTTGTGGTTTAGGCTCTGCCCACCCAGAGTCAAAAACTGGTGCAGTTTCATGATGTGTTTATGGTGGAGCCATCTCAAAGAATTCAGAGGCTGACCACCTCTAATCGAAGTATAGGCATTTATTGAGACTGACACCTCTCATGAAGCAGGCTAAGTTCCACGAGGAATAAGCAACTTCAGAGAAAGCAACTTGGATTTTTATAGGGTAAATACATTATTACATAACAGAAATTATGAATATTTAAAGAGCAGGAGGGGTTTGTTAAGGTAATAGAGGAAGGGTCCCTTCTATGGTTCGGTGGTTAAGCATTCTGGTCATGCTGCCCTCTGATTGGCTGCCTATCATGGCCCTATCTTGGGCTAATGGATGATGTAATTGTGGATGAGTACAAGAGCACTCTTGTTCCAATGTGTGAACTGGATCTGTGGTTAGCTAGGGGCAATGGGCATGCTGTTCAATGAGGCCGAAAGGAAAGTTAAGACAACTAGGGTTGGGGGCAGCCTTGTGTTGATTTTACATATGGGGAATCTGAAACCCAAGAAAGAAATTAAGTGACTTGTCTCGCTTCACATTAATTGCAATGAGGAATAGAAGTCACTTCTGAATCTTTCTCTACCTAATCTTTCCTATACTAGGCTGAATCTCTACCCCCAAACCCTCCTTACCTTAAAACTCATACCTCTAATAAGATGTTTAATGTGTAAGCAACCAGCCTCTCCAGCCACAGCTTTTGAGTTTTGGTTGGGAACAGTAAGGCATGCCAACACCAAAGTTACACTTGAATCATTCAATGCTTGCGGAGACTCAGAAGCAAAATCCAGTCATGGATTCTGATGATTCTTCAAATCCAGGAAATTTTGTTACTACCTCTTGACTCAATTTAATTTGCGGGGGACTCTGGCCTTTGCACATTTCATTCCTGACTCAGATCCTTACAAAATTACTGTTTCCATGGTCTTTGAGGAAATTTAGGCCTTCTCAGAAACATTTCCAAATTTAACAACATATTTTTACCTCACTTCCAGTATAGTTTCTTCCCAATAGTCTTCTGCTTGGGGTTAAGGGAAGAGACATGTATGTTCTCATTACAGCACTTTAAATTATTATTCAGACAGAGTCTTTTGAAACAGTTCTGTTAGGTGGTTTTCTTCTTCCTTAATGATGCTGCTACTTTCATTTTAGTTCCAGTGGATTTTTGAGGCTGTTTCAACTCATAAGACCATAGAGAACAATTCCAACAAAGTTTGAAAAGGACTCTTGGGGTCCTAATTGTGCTGCATGGCTTCACAAGAGCTTAATCTACAAGAACCTGTAAAAATGAATTATGTGCAATGAGGGGAAAAATGAACAATCTTTTGATTTTCCCAATGGCAAATGGCTTTAATTTTAAAAAGAAAATGTTGCTGTTATTTTATGTAATTTTTTCCTGAAATTAAAAAAATTAACATATAAAGAAGGGGTGTCTGAGAGAGTAAGGAAAAATCAACCGTCTGCTTGAGTTATCTTGGTAAAATTCAAAAAGTTCTATCTCTGGAGTCCAAAGATCAGGGTTTGAGGACTAGAAACTCTACTTTGACACGTTCCCTTTATGACTTTGGAGAAGTCACTTGTCCTGACCCACATATACACACCTCAGTTTCCTGCACTGTAAAACAATGGAAGAGGTGCATAGATATCCTCTGAAGTCTATTCAGTCTCTAAACCTACAGTCCTCTGTTCATTTGAACTTGCTGAAGTTGAATTAGCTAAATTTTTGTTTAAAGACAAGTTATGTATTGCTTTAAAAAAAAAAAAAAAGCTGATGTGAAGATTAACATTAGGAATTCCCTGCAATACCTTCAAAGCATTTGGCATATAAACTAGCAAAAAAGCATTGGATTTGGTGCCAGCAGGGATTATGTGTTAATCCTGAATCTCTGGATTTTGGGGTGTCAAGTTTGGTGAGTCACTAAACTTCTCTGAGGCACAGTCTTCTCACTTATAAAGCAGAGTGATGGGCAACTAGGTGGTACAGTGGATAGAGTGCCAGGCCAGGAGTCAGGAAGACTCATCTTCCTGAGTTCAAATCTAGCCTCAGACACTTACTAATTGTGTGACCCTGGACAAGTCACTTAACCCTTTTTGCCTCAGTTTGTCATCTGTAAAATGAGTTGGAAAAGGAAATGGCAAAACATTCCAGTATCTTTGCCAAGAAAACCCCAAATGGGGCCATGTGGGGTCAATCCTACTAAACAGCAACAAAAATATCAGGAGACGAGTATAATGGTAAAGATGCTGGCTTTAGATTTACAAAAGTTGGGTTTAAGTTCTGCCTCTCATGCTTACTACCAGGGTGACCTTGAACAAATTACTTCTCTCTGGGGCCTTTCTTGATTTCCTCACCTATAAAACGAGGAAGTTGGGCTGGATAATACCCGAAGTTCCTTCCAGTTCTAAATTTCAGATTCTGTGAAAGTGTTTTGCAGACCTAAGAGGGATGTAGAAATATAAACTGTTCTTATGTCACTTTTTAAGGGGCTTCTCTAACTCTATTGTGCTCTCCTCCTTCCTACTCCCCCACCCTCAATGAATACAGAAAACAATGAAATCTTCCATCTTGCAGAGTCAGTGCAGCTGGAGTGTCATTAGATTGTTGATGGAAGCAATTGAGGAGGTGGTCACGATATGCTCTCACCACTTTTCCTTCATTTTCGGAGTCTGCAGAAGCCTTAGTGATTTATTGGAATGATTGTTTCCCATTACTTTAGATATTCTTAAATTGCCTTCAGTCGTGAACCATAGCTCTGGTGTGTTGCTTAAGGTTGAAAGCCAGGACCTGTAGGGACCAAGGATGTGGGGAGCAGGAACGTGCTGGGAAAGAGTTTGGGAGCTTCCAAGTTAATTCATATAATCAGTGGAAGCAGTATTTGTTCCTTGATGTCATTTCTCTGACTATTTTCCATCAGAAACCAAAGTGAATGAGAATAGAATGTTCTGTATAGTTATAGTTAGAGGCATAGTGTTAATAATATGCAAATGCTACTAGATTCCAGGCCCACTCTATGGGCCAACTGTCTCCTCCAGAAAATATCCTTGTTTTTGTGCTCTCTCTCTCCAAAACAAAAGTATAACATTGGGTCTGAAATTCTTTGAGATATCTCTGGGGCAGAATTTGTGTTTATTAAGTTGGTTTGGGGTCCAGTGTGAAAGGATATAAACTGGTTCCAGAATTATATTTCTGACTTATTTCATTTTCTTTGGGGACTGGGCCACAAAAGACAAGCCTCCTGTGGTCACACTTCTTTATTTTGAGGTTGGAGGAGTTTAGTTTCAATTCCTGTGCCCGGTTGCAGATGACACTTTGAGTTCCATTTCATATCCTCTAAGGAGGATTACTGATACAACTTCCTATTCTTTATACTAAGACTTCAGGAGAATGGATCACAAGAGCATTGCTACCTTCTGACAGGCCCATCAGCATGACTTAGCTCATTTAAAAAAATTTATTCTGACTTTTTAGGAGAAAAATGAAGTCATTAGACATCCTTCCATACTTTTGTCAAAACCATGCTGAGTTCATCTAATGTCTGTCAGATTGTAAGAAATAAATACATAGGCAAAGATTTGAATTTATAACTCGGTGTAGTGGGGGAGAGGGGAAGACTCAACTCTAGTCCTCGAAGATAAAATGCAAATACTTGATGAAAAAACTCCAAATCACCATAATCATGAAAATGTCAGTCTGGTAAATGACACTTTCAGAACTAGCTGACCCAAGTTTTTCTGTTTGCTGTACACAGACTCCATGTGTTTATTAATTTTAAAGAATTTAAATTGTCATCATCAGCCATTTCATCTAACAAACCAAATTAAGAAAAAACACACAATTTATGAAAATCTTTGTAATTTATCTGGCTAGATACTCTATGCTTAAATTACTCTATAGGGGGCACTTTCAACCATAAAATTCTTCTAGGTGAGTAGAGTAGTATTTAATAAATTACCCGCAGTTACTTTCAAATTTTCAATTCAAATTAACCAAAGCAGTAGTCACATGAAAACATCCTCTAGAACAGAACTTAGGGCCAACGTTTCATCAGCCAAATGCAAACTTTCCCATGAGGATATCACTGACTATATAATATTCCATTGATTGAATCTTTTCAATACTTAGGACTATAGATGAGTTTGTGGTGGTAAGAGATTTATTTACAAATGGGTGTTTGAGTGACAGTATTTTTTATGTGTCAACAAAGAAACACTTTAAAACTTGAGTCTAGTTTCAACCCACACTTCAAAAATAAATTGGACTGGTGAATTCTTTGGTATAGGGAATTCCAGGTGAGAAAACTTCTCTGCACCTGTTCTGTAATTTAGCCTTAAAGAATTACCTGGGGCACTTGGAAATTATAAGTAATTGCCTAGGGTCATATATCTAATTCTTAGAGTCAGGTCTTCTTGCTTCTGAGGACAGCTCTTGATTATAAACTAGCTGCCTGACGGATGGATGGATGGATGGATGGATGGATGGATGGATGGAGAGAGGATGAAAGAGAAAGAGGATAGATGATAAATTTTAGACATATAAATGTATATGTAAATGTGCAGATATATATATATATATATGTGTGTATGTGTACACACATACATACTTTGACCCATACATATTATATATACATTTGTGTGTGTATATTATATGTGCATATATATAATATACATGTGTCTAGGTGTGTGTGCATATGTTTATATATATAAATATGTGAATATATACATGTGTGCATATAGATATAGATTTAGATATATAGATGCTTTGACCTGCTTTATTTTAGACTTGGACTGGTTTACCCTTCATTAAATAATGTGATGGCCCTCTTCCCCCACCCCATCCCATCCCCACAGCTCATTATATTGGTGCCAGACTTAGCATGGACATCTGATTAACCATACTGCAGTTTCCCAACCTCTCTAAGAGCAGAGATTATGGGCATATACCACCATGCTAGGAAAGAAGGAAGGGAGGATGGAAGGAAGGAAGGAAGGAAGGAAGGAAGGAAGGAAGGAAGGAAGGAAGGAAGGAAGGAAGGAAGGAAGGGAGGAAGGAAGGAAGGGCTGAATCATGTTGATGACAAGTAACAGAATTCAGATGTATCATGAACTTATTTCCCAACAAGGGAAACTTAGCTGGGAATCATGGCATTTATGGTTAGGAAGGATACATTTCCCTTCCCAGTCTGAGAAGAAACTAGGATTTGATGGACTGGTTTTGAATACACTCTATTGCAGGTAGATTTTATTCTAGAGTCTAGCTGAAATAAAATGGCTTGGAATTCTGAATGTTAGCTTTTAATGTCACTAGTGCAATATAATGGCTTTCAGGCAGTGACTTTGGTGTATGTTTTTGTCTCTCCCAGCATCTAACAATGCTAAACATATAACAGGTATTTGATATATGTTTGTTGAATTTCTTGGACTGAATTTATAAGACATTGCATGGTCTAAGAAGAAACCAAATACTGAAATTGAAACAACGCCCAACACCTTTGCCCCTTCTTCCCATTCCCATAAGATCCTTGGGAGCTATCTCGCTAACTGTTGCTGTTCTCCTTTCCAGAATTTGTCACTGTGAGGGAGATGATGAGAGCCCCCTTATCACACCATGTCGCTGCACAGGAACTCTACGATTTGTTCACCAGGCCTGCCTGCACCAGTGGATCAAGAGTTCAGATACCCGCTGCTGTGAGCTCTGCAAGTATGATTTCATCATGGAGACCAAGCTGAAACCACTTCGGAAGGTACAACATTATCAGCATAACTATCTTTAAGTGTCAAAAAGCATGGGCTAATAGACAAGCAAATAATATACTTTGAAGACCCATTTCCCTCTTCGAAGGTTCAGTGCCAAGGTGCTTACTTCTCTTGGCACCAAGGGCTGTGTTTGGATAAAATTCTATGTCTATTTGTCAGTAGTTCTTCCTTTTCCCAGATTTCACATTCTTTCCATTTCTGGGTTTGGCAAATACTTCTCCAGGGTCAAAAATTAACAGGAAGACAAAATTTAAGAATAATGTCTATGCAACTGAGTTGTTAAAACCACTAGATTCCACAATCTTAACTTACCTCATAAATTCAAACACTCATCAAGTCATGTGCTTTCTACCTTTGGATTTCTCATATATTCCTTTCTTCCACTCAAATAGCTATCTCTCTGGGCCTTTAATACCTCTTCACTGGATTATTGAGAGAGCTTTCTAATTTCCCCCACTCAAACCCACCCTCCATATAGATGCCAAATTCATTTTTTTCTAAAATATAAGGCTAACCATGTCATCCTTCCTCTCGATAGATTTTTTTGGCTTCCTGTTACCTCCAGTATCAAATATAAGTTCCTTTATTATTCATTTAATAGTTTAGCCCCTTCCTATCCTTCTAGTCTTCTTACATCTTATTCCCTTTATGCCCACTACAATGTAACCATACTAGCCTACTACTTTCTATTTATTACACCACATCCCATTTCTTGTCCTCATGCTTTTGCATAAAATCTCCTATGTCTATAAAGCTTTTCCTTCTCTCTTTCCTTCAAGACCTAGCTCATGTCACCTTCCAGGAGGCCTTTCCTAGTTCCTCCACCTGCTGATGCCTTTCCATCCAAAGTTACCTTCCATCAACTCCGAATAGTATGTGTATACCTAGTTACTTTCACGTAGTCTTGCCTACCAGAATGTAAGTTTTTTGAAGGAAATGGTTGTTTTCATTTTTCTTTTTATCCTCAATGCTTAGCACAATGCTAATACATAGTAAGTCCTTCATAAATATGTGTTGATAATCGATTATTGATTGATCACTGTGAAAGTTGGTAACGTTACAAGTAGTCTCACAAAAGGCAATTGGTCCATGGCTCATTTCTTAGAAAATAAGCATTAGGTAATGGAGAAGCATACTCCTCCAAAGTATGTGATTTAGGGAGATTATGTCAGGTAATTTATTTGATTTTTCATGCATTATAAAAGAAGAAAAAGAATTGACTGTACTGTATATCAAGGTTAAAGTGTGGGAAAGGTATCTTATTTTTCTCTGTATGATTTCCTATCCAAATACATTACCTCATTTTGGTCATATCATACTAAAAACAAATATTCAGAGAATGAGTCAAAAACAAGATTACATCCAATTCAGGGCAGTTTCTAGAAGTTTCCACCTAGCAGAATGCTAGTCATATACTGCATCCCTAGTGGTCAGGACTCTGGATTTTTTACATGTAAGCTTCCTCCTTACATGTCACTCATCACCTCCACCTAACTCCCTGTCTCACTACTAGCTTGCAGATATGAATGCCCATTCAAGTGAGAGGGAGCACAAGACTTGAACTACTAAAATAATAAAACTGTCCAAAGAAGTTGTTCCATTTAAATGAAATGTAAGAGTATTGTGAAGAGTATTGTCTTGAAAATGAAAAAGACAGCTCCCAAGATGAACAGAAATGACTAACTAAACAAACTATGGCCAGTACTTGCCTGGGCTGCTGTCCACTCTAATCCTTTATCAGTTCTTCAAATAGTGGGGAAGGAGGCTGACTCTATCCTTAATAATGTTTTATGGATTTTATAAGACTTTTCATCCATGGATCTGAAAGTGGTTTATAAATATAAATATGACTCATAGAACTCCTCAGCAGCAGGTTTTGTCTTCTCAACAGATGTGGCAGCCAAGACACTGAGAGGTTAAGTTATTTTATTCTCAGTCCCAAAGCAATCAGTGCCAGAAATAGAAATGGAACCAGCCCTCTGCTTTAGCCACTGAACAGATGTGGTTGAAAGTAGAAAAATGACATAGTATTTAGGCCAGTGAAGATTTAAACTGTCTACTCTTAATATTCAAGGACTGACAAACTGTTCCCAAACATCTGCAGAGTATACTCCCATTCCTCATTTTCTGAAGAATCTTTCATTTCACCTTTGTGAAAGATAATTCCAGTCCGAATGCAGTTGTCCAGGTGAACACAATGACTCATTCCATCATGCCCCAAACACTTTCTTTTTAAAACCATAAAGAAACCATGAGGCTGGAATGTACCTTGAGGGATCATTTAGTTTAGCTACCACCTTCCTGCCCCTCAGGATTTCAGCTGCATAAACATGCCACTGACTTCTTTTCGACCTCCAGAGAGGACTGTTTATATTCCAACCCATTGTTTTACAGTTGCCATAGAGAATCCTTTGAGCCATATAATTAGGACAAACTCTCTAGAAGGACTGGTCATCTCTAGTTGCTTTATAAAGTGACACAGTATCTAGTAGGCAGCACAACTCCCAGTGGGCACCAATACATTCTGATTGAGCAAATCCAAGGTAACTGTTTAATACCTTGGCTCTTATTTCTATTCCAAGGGGTGCTGAAAAAAATAGCTAATCACAGCGTAGTATAGGGGAAAAGTCAGAGAGCCTGGATTCAAATTCTGCCTCTGAAACTCACGAAAGGTGTGACTTTGGGCAAGTCTTCTCATTTCCCTGGGCCTGTGCTCTGTAACTGAGGAGTTTAGACTAGATGCTCTCTGAAATCTAGTACAGCTCTAGTTCTCTGATCCATTATCCATCCTGCAAATATATAAAGAGAGTTGTGAGAGTCATGCACAATGGATTTTAACATAGAGAATAAGGATTTAATTTCTAGAATAGTTGTTAATCAGATGTAGAAACATGAACAAGCTATTCCTAACACCCTCGGTTTCCCCATTTGAAAAATACTGTATCAACTATATAGATTCTAGAGTATAATGTCACATAATTCCAAAACTTGATTCAATAGAACTTTGCATATGGGAAATATTATTTAGGAAGTACAACTAATTAATTTACTTCTATAATAAAAATTTATTACATTTTTCTTTCTGTAGATTTTAAGGAGTTTTCAAGGTCAGTGCCTAATAGATCCCAAGACCTGGAAGTCTGTGCAATTAATTGCAATCTCCTTGGCAGTTACCTTACTTTTATAAGAATCTAAAGGCCAGCCCCATGAAATCATTAATTTAGCTAATGATTCTGAAGACCTCCCCTCCAGCCAATAAGGGCACAAGGTGACACTGAAGTACACATTCCTACAGAGGAGAGGGAAAATTTCTCCAAGATGAACAAACTTGGTGCTTAATAAGAATTCCAAAAACATTAATTAAGCCTTACTTCACTAATTAATACAATAAATGCCCACCCCACCCCCAAATCCACTGCCAGTAAGTACATCAAGGCTGTTTTCCTTGAGATCCTTTAAAGGAGAGCCTTTAAAAAGGCAGCAATAATGCCCAGGAGATTCTTTATAAAAAAAGTGATTTACAACATCCTTAAGCATTTAGTGCAGCTATTTCAAGAAAAGCCCTGTTCAGAATAATTCCACCAGGTCCCTGAGTGTCAGGAGCAATTCTAAGGCTCCTAGAGAATCAAACGGTCACAAATTTAGAAAGCCTGGTGACTGCACAATGCAATTGGAAAAACACACACCAGAGCAGTGGTGGAAACATGAACTCATCTCCTGCCCTGCAGTTGAAGGATTGTTTTAGATTTTAGGCCTATAGTCCCTCTCCCTAGATGAGCCAGATTATGTATTCAATCCAGACTGGTGAGAACAAAGAGTGCTGATAGCTGTATTCCGTTGGATTTTTGTTTTTGTTTATTTGTTCTGTTTTTGTCAGAAAGAACCAAAGAAATCAGTATACGTTATTAAGGCATCTTGTTGGGCAACCTAAATTTATGAAAAAAACCCAATCACACCAATGCACCATTGGCGAAACTGACCTGGTCTATCCACTCCAGAGTGAATTCTAGAACCATGTCCAGAAAGTTAGTGAACTGTCCGTACCCTTTGACACAAAGGTATCTCTAGCAGGCCTGTATCTAAAAGAAATTAAATAAAGAGGGAAATATAGCAATTCTTTTTGTAGTGGCAAAATACTGGCAAGGAGGATACCCACCATTTTGGGGACTGACTGAGCAAATTACATTATAGAATTGTAATGGGATTCTAATATTTATGTAATATTTAATATAATGTTTGTATTTTAATGTAATTTTTATATTTATCATATTTAATGGTAAAAAGGCTTGTATGACCTGAGGTGTACAACCTGTATAACAGGTGAACAAAGCCGGGGAAATCCATTTTATGACAACATCACCATTATAAAGACAACCTACTTGGAAAGACTTAAGAATTCTGTTCAATGCAATGACTAACCATAATTCCAGAAGCCAACAATGCACCATTCTACCTACCTCCAGACAGGGAGATAGTGGACTAAAGGTGCAGAATAAGACATACAATTTTGGGCATGGCCAATGAGAATTTGTTTTTGCTTGACTACACACAATTATTACAAGAGATTTCTTTTACTTTCAGTGGAGGGGAGAAAGGTGGATGGAGGTAGAAAATAAATGTTTGTCAGTTGAAAAATAAGACAATTTTATTGTAAAACACAGAATCTCTTACATGTAGTGAGCACTATTTAGGCTCTATCTATGATCACTCTGTCTGATAAGCAGGAAGTTATTTAGCAAATGGACCTAAAAGTACATGACCCTAAAAGCAAATGTAAAAAGAGGAGACAGGAAAAGTTGATTCCTAGGCAGCCTACTGCATGGTCTCTGTAGCATGGCTTTGCTTATGCATACAAAACAAATACTTTCTCACCTCCACTTCAGATGTTGGAGATCCTTGGGAAAGGAGGGCTTTAGTGAATTCTTTCCAGAAAACTGGACCTTCTCCTTCTTTAAGAGCCACAACATATGTTTCGTCAATTTTTAACAAATCTTTCTAAAATGCATCATGTATTCCTCTGGCTTCATAAACAAAGTATAATGTATATATAATTTCACCGCTTTTCAGTGACTTAGAATTATCATTATGAACTGGAAACTTTTGAATTTACTATAATTTAGTGATGTGCTCTGGTGATATTAAGTTGTTGCTTCTTAGAGCCAGATTTTTAAAAATTTTTGTGTCTGCTTTTAATATTTTTTCTTTTTTTCTCTGAATGTCAGACTGTGAATTATCACTTTCTCAGACTGCCAAAGCATTTTTGTTAATCTGTCTTTTTTTCATTCATGTTCAACTCTTCGTGATCCCATTTGCGGTTTTCCTGGCAAAGATACTGGAGTGGTTTGCTTTTTCCTTCTCCAACTCATTTTAGAGATAAGGGAACTGAGGCAAACAGGGATAAGTGATTTGCCCAGGGTTACACAGCTAATAAGTGTCTGAGGTCACTCTAACAAACTCTTTTCTTCCTCCCTTACACCTTCTCCCTTTTACTAGGGTACTCCTCATACTCCCAACACAGTGAGAAGCCAGATAATCAAGTTTTTCAGAGTGCATACATAAAGCAAAAGCAAATAAATTCTTAGCAAGTAGTTAATTGATCAATGTGAAGATGCCAGCAGCAGTGGAGAGGGCAAGGGGTAGGCACTATATAAGAAGGTGAGTCAGCATGGTCAGGGTGGTGCCTGAAGAAGGGATCTATTATGTGATCTTGTGATTATGGGAGTAATCACAAACTGCCACCTATAACAGTGGAAATCACCAAACTGCTGAAATGATGACCCTCCCACATCAAAACAAAGTGGAAAGTTGAAAAGGTTCTCCTATACGTTTAAACAATGGAATTAGAGTGAGCCCAGGTCCCTCTGCTTCAGTGAAAGCTCTCAATATCTCTCTCATTCCCCTTGAGAGAGTACCCAGAAGTTAGTAGTTTCTCAGAACCGTTGGGTTTAGTCTTCAAATCTCTATTTGTCTGTCTAGGGTCACAGGTATAAGTACTACTCTACCCTGCTCAGACTGGAACTCTAGATTCTCCCCAGAGGCCCTTTGCTCCTTCCTGACTGGTAAAATTCATCACGTGTAGAACCCCTAGACCCACCAAAATGCAATTTGGCTGTCTTCCTCCATGCCACCAAATGCATACCCTCCCCTCCCAACTGGAGCTCTGGAAACATTAATCAAACCCCTGTTGCATGCCCCCACAATCCTGTGTTACATTTCTTCCCCTATTAGAATGTAAGTTCCTTGAGGACCAGTACTATTTTCCTTTTTATATTTTGCATCCTTAGAGCTTAACCCAGTGCCCGGAACATAGTAAGCACTTAATAAATGCTTTTTCACTCATTCACTCATTCATTCATTTATTCCTATGTAATCCAGATAACTAAGATGAGGTCTCTCCTACAAGACATTTCTATACAATAGAAGGACAATTCTAGGGGGGAAAGATGGAAGAATTGGCCTCGGACTTTTCTTAATGAGACAGAAAATGAGGTTCTGGTAGGAAAACAGAAAAAAACTTCTTGCCACTTCCCCTGGAATACATGTTTCTGAATTATGGAGTGAAGTCTTCTCCTTAAAACAGGTATTATCTCTCTCTTACATGTGTTTTCATTCATGTTCCTTCTAACATGTTGTGTCTTTCTTTCTTTCCCTTTCTCTCCCCTTCCCCAAGTTTAGACTACTAAAGTCCACACTGACAAGATCTAACCTTATCTTTAATTCCACACCTCTTACTCCAGCCAAATTAATCTCATTGCCTTCTCTTTAATGTGGTTCACCTGCTCCCACCTACAGGCCTTGGGCTGACCATGTCCTGAGACTGACTCCTGCCCCAGCAAGAAATATATAAGAAGTTTCCTGTCTAAGGTAGAAGCTGCTTCAATTGCAAAGTTTCTTTGTCACGGGTGTCTCAGGTCTGTTGTCCTTGACTATTTACCTACTTTGTTTCCATCTTGCTTTGGCCTGTAGCTCCCTGACTTCTGACTGCTTGCCTGGCTTTTGACCTCTGATCCCAGACTTTTTCTTAACCAGCAGCTTCTGGGCATTCTCCAGGTCTGGCCTGCTCCTGATGCCTAGCCCCTATCTTTTGCTCTCAGCTTTGATGCACTCTCAGTTATGGCCTCTGACTCTGTCTTCAGGCACCTTGCCACCCTGGCATGATACTACTACAATGCAGCATGTGGCCCCAAGAGACTTTTTGCTATTATCCAATTCTGAAAACTGTACTAGAGAGTTTAAACTAATCAGGTAGATCTTCTACATTGTTATACAATGTATAACTAACAGCTAGAATTTCTCTCTAAAGTCAGTCAGTGAACAAATGAAGCTGGAGAAGATTAAAAGGCAAATTAATACATGGACCATAGTATTAGAATCTGGTTTTCAACAAACCCAACTTTCTCAATATACTTGTAAGGAAACTGAGCTTTAGTGGCTTGTCAAAGATCATACAAATACTAAGTAGCAGAACTTTGTCCTGAGGGGGCTTACAGTCAAGTTGATTGATTATGGCATGCACATATGCATTAACTATATAATAATATAAAATAGCCTATGATAATGATAGTAAAGACTAGAATAGGGTAAGAATGGAAGAGAGGTTTTAAAACACTGTGTGGATTAAAGAAGGAGAAATCATTTGGGGTTGGAGTGGGGGAGTCAAGGAAGACTTCATTGAGGATGTATCAAATGAGTTGAAATATATAGGATTGTAATGAAGGGAGATGGAAAGTGGAGGAAATTCCAGGAATAGGGAGTAGCATTAAAAAAAAAAAAAACAGAAGTAGGTAAGTGCTAGGAATTTATAAGAATCAGAAAATAGTCCAATTTCAGACAATAATTCAACTTGAAACATAGTTCATATGGAGAAGAAGAGAGCAGAAAAAGGGATGAGATAAAGCTAAGAAGAAGGGAAATACGAGGCTAAGGCATTTGAATTCTACTCAATGGACAATGAGGAGCCATTGAAGGGTCTTGAGCAAAGAGTGACATCACCTATGCATATGGAAGATTGATAGAGCAGTAGTGAATTGGAAGGGACAGAGATAACAGAAGGCTGTTGCAATTATTTAAATGAGTAACCAGGATCTGTTACCAGTTATTGGAATGGAAAGTTGGAAATGTATTCAAGAGATATTACAGGGAAGAAATTGGTAAGACCTAGTGACCAACTGGATAGGAGAAAGGAGAAAAGAGTCAAAAAGATAATACTCAGGTTTTTATCAACATGGGTGACTAAATGAATATTGGTGTACCTAATAGATGTAGCAAAGTCAGTAATGAATCAGTCCATAGGGAAAGATTTTAAGTTCTTTGTTAAATATGTTGAGTTCCCAATGTGTGCCAAACCCTACCTCTTCTCAGAGAGGAAATAAAACTGAAGCTATCTCCAACTGGTGGTGATTTTTAAAAATAGGGCTAAGTCTTGGATTCTTACTGAAGGATTCCAAGCTATTCCAGTATTTGAAATACAGATATGAACCAAGGTGATCAATTCAGTGACACTCTTTCCCTCCCCTCACCCCCACCCTCCACAATCAGGTCATCAGTCCTTAGAAGTGAGAACTTCAGTCTTATTATAAATGAAGATGCGGTTTTGAATTCTGAATTTATTAAAAGCTTTCTAAAATATAAAATAGGAATTACATGAGGTAAAGGTAAAGACACAGGGTTTTGTAGTAAAAATCTTTTGACATCAGAAGACTACTTAACTAGACATCAGAAGACTACTGACTTTGACTTGTGGGTGCCCGATGATCACCATCATAACAACATTTATTGAAGATACTCAAACATACTCTCCCTCTAAAGATGATAATCACAGGACACTGAACCTAATCATGAACTGTAGAGCTGGGATTTCTGCCTAATGTACAAAATGGCAGAAAACAGCATCATTAAAAGAAAATGGTTCCAACTTTATTCTTGACTGGTAAAATACCACTTTCATTCCTATGGTCCACCCTCCCTCCCTCCCTCCTTTCCTTCCTTCCTTCCTTCCTTCCTTCACTCCTTCCTTCCTTCCTTCCTTCCTTCTTTTCTTCCTTTCTTTCTCTTTCTCTTTTTGCCTTTCATGATCTCAGAATGACATTAAGTACTTTCTTAAGAACAACTACAAATGTGAGCTTGCTGTTCAGAAGGATCTTCCCTCAAAAGATTATGAGTCAGGACATGAACAAAATATTTCATACTTTGTACATGTGAATACTTGAGATGCATCACTTGGTCTTTTAAAAAATGCTTTACATTTGAAGTCATGTTGAGATTTCAATTAAAATTTTAAAAATTCAAATGTGAAAAAAACTATTCTTGGGAAGCTTGTTTAATCTGCTATTAGCTAGGCTTCTGTATGGGTGTAGGACAGTGGCATCTTAGCAAGAATCTCCTTACTGACAGGAGTGACCTCAGACTCACAGTGGCTCAGGATGTGGATGACTGCTAAGTGTGGGAACTGTAAATTCTAGGTCCCATGTCCCAGCAAGAGAAGCACTGGTTTCAATACATTCTAATGAACTTGCAAAGTATGGAGGTAGGACCTCCATTTTTTTGTTCCATTTTAATCCTTCATTTTATGTTCCTCTTTGAGTGTGTGTCCTTCACTAGAGCTATGGACAAGGCAGAATTGGATGATTTAAGACTTGCCTCTTTTCTCATTCCCTTTGTGCTGGTGTTCACAAATAGTAGATCAGGAGATTGGGGAGGGAAGAGGAGATTGGTAATAATTATCTTGCATTTGTATAGTTCTTCACAATTTGCATTATCTTTTGTGGCCTCCACTGAGACCATTTGAGCTGGACAGGGCCAGTATTTTCTTATTTTATAGATAAAAAAATGAGCCTCAGAAAAGAGAAATTGTTTCTCCAAAGTCATACCTCTCTAATAAGTGATTTCAACTTAGCTTTTCTAAATCTCTAAAGAGCAGGGGATTTAAAGTAACAGTACTGGTGCTCAAATACTAGCTTGACCATTATACTACCTGTGTGACTTTGAGCAAATTACTGAACCTCTCTGTGTCCCAGTTTACAAAGTTGTAAATTAAAGTGACCTCAAAGGTTCCTTCCAGCTCTAGCTCTATGACCCTAAGAAGGCGGTAGAAGATAGAAAAGATTTAGATGGCACTTTAGTATCTTTAAACTACTTTATATATATTATTTCATTTGAGCTTCATAACATCTCTGAGGTGAAGACTGTAGGTATTATCATTCCCAGTTTATTGATGAGAAAATTGAGGCTCCAAAAACTTGAGTAATTTGTTCATGGTCAGACAAAGGAAGTATCAGAGGCAGGGTTTGAACTAAAGTCTCTCTGGCCTCAAGTCAAGGACTACATTTGCCTGTTTTCCAGGCTAAAGGAAAAGCAAATAAATAGCCCTTGTATAGAATTGACCAGAGCAGTAGTGTTGGGCCTTTTCCCTTTAGTACATAATTATAAATATTTCTGGTCATCCACCAGTGTAGCTTTGTTTCTGTTACTGATACAACTTGAATCACATAACCATAGTGGCTTGGTAAGAAGTCACCTGATATAACACTGAAAGATATGAAAAGAATTAACTTCTATCTGGATTACTATTGAGTTCTTTAATAGGATGCAGTCCCTCTCTTGAGAAAACCCATTTTTATTTTAACAAGGACTAATGTTTAGCAAAACTAAAGTTCCATTATATACTTGCACATTATATTATTTGAAACATGACCCATGGTTAAAACATGAATGAATCGATATTACAATTACCCATATGGAAAGTATAAAAGCACGAAATTAAAATGTGCCTGAGCACAGAAAACAGCTACAAATGGAGATTTCCCCAAAGCATAGCCTTATGATTACATTTTAAATTACTTTTCATATTTAGAATCCAGTTAAGGATTTTCTTTCTCAGATGGAATATTTTCCTTAATTCATTATCCCAATTGCTCAAGCTCTGTTATTAGATATAAAAATTTTTTACCTAAGTATTTAATGTTAGGAATTAGAAGCACACAAGGTAGTAATCAAGATGACTTTTTGAAAAGTAGATTGCCTCAAACCAAATTAGTTTTCTTTTGTAATAAAGTTACAGGTTGTGTAGACATTAACAGCCTAGAAGAACAACAGACTTCTGACATTAAACCCCACAGGACACTTATCATCCACACTCAGTGAAGACATTGCTAATAGGCTCAAGGCTGGAAAAGACTTTAGAGATCATCCAGTCCAAGCTCCAAAATTACAAAGGAAGAAATCGGGACCCAGAGTTGTGAAGATGTGATCTCATGGTCACATGGCTAGTGTGACTTTGAACTCAGTTCTTTTTACTCCAAATTCAATATTCTTTTAATTTTCTATGCTACCTCATCATATTAGGGGATCCACAAAACCTGGAAGATTGCTCTCCAAGGGGTATCTAGTAATATCTCAAAATAATATAGAGTATAAATTGATTGGTGTCACAAGTCACAAATATGATTTAACACCTTTATTATTGGTCCCCTCTTCTTAAATCCTACTCTAACGTCTCATTATGGCAAGAAAGTCACGCTGGATTCTTAATATCTAGATCCAGGGGAAGAGGGTAATCTCTGGCAAGTTCTATCAAGCTGGGAAAGCTTTGTTTGGGACAGCATCACACTGCTAAGTTTGAAAAGGCTCATCTGCATAACATTGGCCACTTGAGGATGAGTTTATTAGTCACAGCAATTGATAAACCTTAAAGTTCTATCTAAATGGTACCTATTGTTATTATGAAATCTTCTTAAGGTTTAGAAGGATTATGAACTATGGTGGCAAACCTATGCAAATAAAACCCATGGTTTTCTTGTTTAAAAAGAAAAGAAGGAAGGAAAGCAGGAAAGCCCTAGCCTTCTTTTTGGGCCATGTATCCATAAGCCAAAGAATTACCTGTTGGGAAGAATTCTCTTTATGGGAACTTTGGAAACTTTTTAGCTCAGCCTTGTATGGATTTCCATATACCCTGTTGGATCTCAACTTTTCCTCAACAAAGATTTTCCATTGGCTCCTAATGTTCCATTAGCACAAAAACTTTGTTCTGAAGCCTGGTTTTGGCACTTACTGTCACTGTGGCCCTGGTAAAGTCACTTTAATCTCTCTGAGCCTATTTGCTCATCTCTAAAATTAGAATAATAACTCTCACTACCTATCTCACAAAGTTGTTGTGGGGAGATCTGAACAACTCTGTACAAATGTGAACTCCTGTTATTATAACCACTAAAATATTTGGGACCCAAGAGTATCTCTATTCCTCAAGCATAGAGAACATCTGGAGATTGTTACTGCCCCTCTGTACACAAAGGTTGAATGCCTCTATATCATTGGTCTAGAACCTTTGTTTTGTTTTGTTTTGTTTGGAGGTGGGGTTGGTTTAGACCTATGATTTAATCCACATAGGGAACTCCTCACCACAAAATGCACTTCACCAATATAGCAGTGAAATTGTTGTATAAGTCTAGCATCTTATCTAGCCTGGGTGAGTGAGAAAGCCAACAAATTGCCCATGGCTGCACAGATATTATGTATGGTCAGAGGTAGGACTGGAGCCTAGCTTGTCATTATTTTGAGGCTGGCCTTTTAGTGTCCATGATCCATTGTTTCTCCTAAAAGTGCTATACTGTCATTAATTATGGAAGGTCAGACTTTTATAGCATTGCCCTATGCTACTCAAACTGCCGAGATCATCAGAAAGTCAAATTAATGTTTTATAATGGGAAAACCTTCTAGCAGGAGAACAGATTAGAGAAATCTAAGTAATGTTAGAAGGTTGTTTGAAGGCTGGCCCTGAGTTTCCTTGTATGTAAAAATGAAGGTCTGAGACCAGCCCCTTTTAGCTCTAGCATTTTGTGTCATAATAGAATATCATCCTTGGCAAGGAAGCCAAACGAGAATAATACCATTGCTAAACGGTATCTTTTGGAAAAGTATATTTCCATTTCAAACAGGAATATTTTTAAATTTTAGACTTTATATCATTTATTTTTATGGTTGGTATTCATGACTCCAGTGGAGGATAGGACCAAAACATAGTCATAATTATGATAACACTATCTCCCAATTAAAGATGAGTAAACTTTCAGATGAAGAAGCTAAGAATGTTTAAAAGTCACCAAAGTCCAAGATTTTTGGAAATACTGGTCTGTGGATCAGGAGGGAGATTTGAGCTGAAGATACAGATTCAGGAGTTATTCATTTAGAGGTGATAACTGAGATCACCAAGGTACGGAATTTAGAAAGGTAATAGGACTGAGCACACAAAACTTTGGTGAGGGGGTGGGAAGTGGGAACCTAGTTTGCAGGATAAAAAGAAAAGCAAGTAATAAAGTTCACAGAAGGACTCAGGGAAGAGGAAAACCAGGTCGAAGTGCTATAGAATCAGTCAGCCACAAGCATTATTAAGTACTTACAGTGTACCAAGTGCTCTATTAGAAAAAGACAAAAAGGAAGTTTCCACCCCCAGTGAGAAAACATATCTGAGAAGACAACATGTACATCTTTTTAAATGTATGTATATAAATATGTATATATTTAATGTAAATCCATAAAGATATAAAAAATAAATACATGGTCATTTGGGGAGGGGAGAAGGCACTAGCAGCTGAGTAAATCAGGACAGGCTTCCTATAGAAGGTATCACCTGAGCTAGGAATTTTTTGAAGGAGAGCTGATAAGTGAATGCCTTCCAGAGATGAAGGACAACCAGTACAAAGTCATGGAAAAAGGAAATGGAACAACATGTTTGAGGAACAGCAAGGTCAGTTTAGCTGGACCTTAGTAGGTAAAATAATATCCAAGGTTCATATGATCCTAGTTTAGAGGTGGACCTGAAGTCCTTGAATTCAACCACCTTATTTTACAGGTGAGAAAAATGAAACCTAGAGGGTTTAAGTGATTTGCCCAAGTCCATATATGTATTGAATGTCAGAGGAAGGATTTGACCCTAGGTCTCCCTGACTACAAGTCCAGCATAGTATTCATATAACTGGAAGATTAGTTTAGAATCAAATTGTAAGGAACTTGAAATAAAAAACAGTGGCATTTGCATTTGCTGCTAGAGGTATTTAGGAGTCACCAGAGTTTATTGTATAAGGGAGTTAAGAGTCAGACTATATACTATATACTCCCCCATCCCCCATGCCTCTAATCAAAACATCACTTTCACTTCCTCTTCACTAGAAACCTGTACTTCATTGGTTCCCTTGGTCCCTAGGATAGGTTAGCTTTTGCCTTATCTTACAAGGACCTAGACTTTCTCTCCCTTCCTATCTTGGTTATCTGAGTACCTCTGAACTTCCTCATACTTTGTGAAACTCCCTTTTATGTCTTTCTCTCCCCACCTCCCCCATTAGAATGCAGATGCAAGTGCCTAAACTGGAAGCAAAAGATAAAAGTATTAATTAAGTCAGTATATAGAGACAATATGGTATAATGGAGAAAGTCAGGAAGCTATGAGGTCAAGACCTATCTCTGAAGCATATTAGTTGTGTGACAAGGGGGACGTCACTTAACTTCTCATTGCAGTGTCCCTAGTAGCTCTCTAAAAATATGAGTTATAGATGATTTGTGAAGGTGGAGGGAATTTCCACACTAGGAATCCTCTACATTGATAGATGATTTCATATATGCAATCTTTTCCTTCTGCAAAATGGGGAGGGGAGAAGAGAGGGAGGAACAGAGGGAGAGAGAGAGAGAGAGAGAATGAGAATTGATTGACAGTGTCAATGTAATGGAGAAATCAAAGAGAATAAAAACTGGGCATTTAGTCATTGGTGACATTTGGAAAAAATTGGAAGGTTGAGGACAGAAGGAAGATTGCATGGATGTTAATGTGTAGGTAATAACCGACTACAGTCAGCAAGTTTAAATTACTCTTTAAAATGCTGACAGTGAAAAAAGCATAAAAGAAAGAACATGAGAAAGCTGAAAGAAGGTTTGGTTTGTTTGTTTGAATAGTCCTCCTAGAAACCTCCTTAATACAATAATGACTTAGACCAGGGGGATCTAACTCAAATAGAAACAGAGACCAAAAATTTATAATAATTAATTTGTAACTTCTGACCACATATTTACTTTGAAAACCTCTTATTAATATTATCTGTGTTCTATTGAATTTTTATTTATTTTGTGAAATATTTCCCAATTGCATTTTAATCTGGCTCAGCCTGCCCTCAGGAGCGTTGCTGGCCTGTGGGCTTTGTTTTTGATCCTTCTGTCTTAGACCAGTTCTATGTACCATAGATATAGATAGATAGATAAACTGGAAAATAATTTATATTAGTTAATATCTTATCATTATTTTCCAGGATATAGCATATAAAACATAATTCTCACAATCCTCACAAGTCTAAAGTAGATAACATAAGTATAGTCCATTTTACAAATAAGAAAACTTAGACTCAGGGTGGTTCCCGTAATGTGCTTTTGGTCACATATCTGATAGAAGTACTTGAACTTCAGGATACCAATCTAATGCTTTATCTTCCCTACACTATCCTGCCTATATGTGTTTTTTAAATAGTGTGTGTGTGTGTGTGTGTGTGTGTGTGTGTGTGTGTGTGTGTGTAGGCAACTGGGGTTAAGTGACTTGCCCAGTGTCTCACAGCTAGTTCAAGTGTCTGAGGCCTGATTTGAACTCAGGTCTTCCTGACTTCAGGGCTGGTGCTCTATCCACTGTGTCCCCTAGCTGCCTCTTAAATAGTCTTTAATTCAAAATTTACCAGTTTTTGGTAAAATACCTTCCTAATTCTTCTGAACCAGTCAAATTTTACTGGAAAAGTAACCACAATTTAGATATCCACTTTTAAGTATGAGAATTTGCATGTGAACCTAGCTGTGTGGTCAGACTAAGACAGAATGGTTCAATTCAGACATGAAATGTACTTACTGGCATAAAAATAGTTTCCTCTTCTTGAAAAACTTGTGAGTTTCACACTGATTCAGTAGGAATGTGTTGGGCATGGGAATATGCTAGCAACAGTGTTAGTTGTATAAGTCAGAGCAAGCATTTGAGTGCCTACTGGTGCTGTGCAGTGGTGTGGGGGACACAAAAATAAATCTATAATAGTCCCTACCCACAGGGAACTTCCACTCTATCAAGGGAAACAATTGTCCCTATGTAAGTTAATACAAAATATAGACAAGGCGAATGTAGAGCAATTTAGGGAGGACACTGCCAGCTGAGAGAGAGTAGGGAGAGTCTCATTTTTTTGTATTTGAATTCCCAATAGTTACCACAGTACCTGGCATACAAAATATGCTTAATACATGCTTATTAACTGATCAATCAAGAAAGCTCTTGAGAGAGGTGTGTGTGTGCATTTGTCCTTCATTGCCGAAGAAGACCATGCCATCAGAGAAATGATGACATGACTTGCACTTGACTTTGTTTTGAGTGATGGAGGGCTGTGCAGGTCACCAACCTCACTTCTTCAGAGCCATCTGAATCCAGTGAGCAGATATTCATCAGGATGCCTGGAGATGACCCAGGATGAGGCAATTGGGGTTAAGGGACTTGCCCAAGGTCACACAGCTAGTGAGTGTCAAGTGTCTGAGGTGACATTTGAACTCAGGTCCTTCTGACTCCTGTACTGGTGTTCTATGCACTGCACCACCTAGCTGCCCTGAGAGAGAGGTAGCACCTGAAAGAAGAGGAGGAAATAAGCATATCGTGCATACTCTGTGCCAGGAACTGCATGAGGAGATTTTTACAAATGTTTTTTTAATTTGATCTTCCTCATAAACCTAAAAAGTGGTGCTATAATAGTCCCTATTTTACAACTGAGGAAATTTAGACAAACAGAGGCTAAGTGATTTGCTAGAGTAATACAGCTGAGACATAGTCAAACAAAATGAATGGGAAGAATTTGGGACAAGATTTGAACTCACATCTATTTGATTCCTGGCCCATTGTTCTATATACTATACCACCAGCTGGCTCTTAAGCTTGATGTTATATTCTTATAAAAAAAAATTTAAATTAACAAGCATTTACTTTCTATTCCATATTCTTCCCCATCCCACTGGGGGGATAAAAAGAAAGAAAACCAACCCCTCCTAACAGATATGCAGAGAAAAACAAAATGAATCCCCACATTGCTATCCAGAAATGTGTCTTATTCCACATAACAGTCATACTCTCTGTCAATAAAGGGGTAACATTCTTTGTCACTAATCCTCTAGAATAATGGTTAATATCTACACTGATTGGAGTTCTTATTGGGGGCTAAATTTTATAGGATGCTACAGATTCTAAGTAGGAAAAGTAAAGAGATAAGTACAGAAAGTCAAAAGTACTTATCCAAATGTACAAATTACATTTTTAGCTTTACTTTTTGGTCAATACTCAGAATCTATGGTTTCATCAGGGTAGAAGTTCCCATTCCACCAGTGTGGGAAACTCCTTCCACTATTGCCTTAGAGGGCTGGCTGAGAGATCACGATTTTCCCCAGTCCCACAATTGGTATATTTTAAAGGCAGAACTTAAACCCAGCTCTTCTTGACCCTAATGCCTGCCCTTTGGCATGACTCAGCCATGCCATGTCCATTAGGATTTCTAGGTTTCCTTCTCTTTGATAAGATAGAAAGTTGTTTACCTGCTCAGATCCATCTGGTCATGAAACATATTTTCATTGATTATTTCCAAAATGTATTCTATAACCCTAGGTTATAGATTGGTTAGGTTATATATAGGTTAAATATAGAGAGAGACTTCACCTCTCAGTGATCTTGGCAACTCTCTAAGGCTGTGCATTGCATAGAAAGTGTAAACCTGCATTAATAGTTTCCTCATCCCAGAATCCCCTTCAATAATGATATTCCAGGCCTCGTCCCTATGACAATTGCTAATACATATGGTTTCTCTTCTTTCTCTTTGGAGGTGATACACATAAACACATTAAACCACCAACAAAATGGAACTGAAGTTGTTCAAAGTATTGTTTGCTTGAGATACATGCTGTCTGTACTGCTCTCTCCCACAGGACTGCATGGTTCCATATAGTGCCTAAAAGAGGACAAGTATACAATTGCCCTTTAGAGGCCCTGTATGATTCAGTCTTTTTATACTATCCTGTCTTTTCCATGCATGAGGAAGAAAATCATTATTAATTTGAACGTGTTTGACTTCAACTGCCATCCTTAATAGGACTTTGAAAGGAACTCCATGTCAGTTTGATGTGTTACTGTGTCTCCTGGGTGTTCACACTACCCCATCCAGCTTCAGGGATTGAAAGCACATGTTAGTGATTAAAGCTCCACTCCTGACCCTTGATTCTGACCTGTGATCACAGAAGTTGCCAGTTGGTATCATATACAGATCAGTTCCTACTTTAGTACTTCACTTCCACAGCAGGAAATGATAAGGTCTCCCATTTTCTTGAAAGAAGATGGCAGACAAACTTGCCCCCAAATGGCACAGGCTAATGTCTCTACATTGGGGTCATCAGGTAAATCACTGAACCTTCTCTTCAAGGTTGCCTCCCCTTTACACCTGTATATCTCTCGTACATACTCAGATGCTTACATATTAGACTGTCAATTCTTTGAGGGCGAGAATCATATTTTTGCTTTTCTTTTTATCCCAGCTCTTTCTACCTAAAGGGCTTTTCAACAACTAAGACTCAAGATTGTGTATTCAGGGTTATCAGCATTTGCCGTGAGATGGGTACTAACTTACCCCATAATCCAAGCTTTGTACCCTTGCATTTGTTTGGGAATGTTTCAGAAATAAATCTCCTCTCCTCAATGCCATGTGTATAATCAGACTAAAGGGCAAGCATGGTAACAGGCTTTGTTTATCATTCAGTTAATAACTAGCTTCATTTTTATAATTCCGAGGCTCATTATTTAAAACAAAAAATAAAACTATGCTATATAGCACTTGCTATTGAAAAAATAACATTTCCTGTAGAGAAGCTTTGTGAAAGAGATCTAGGAAAAAAACAGAATTTTGAGGAGATTTTCTTTGGTTTTATTTTTAACAGTAGAAGAAACTATGCAAGAATGGGAAGTGACCCATAGAATCCTATTGGAACTGACCATCCCAGGGGGCTGGGGAGGGAGGAGAGGAGAGGAAACTTTCCAGTAGTTAGCCCTGTACCGCTTGGCTTTCTAGTGATTCCACCAGCTAAAATATCTCTCACACTTAAGATTTTGCATCAATTTTCTCACAAGCTCTATGGTAAGACATGATAATGAATATTATTTAGGTTAGATGACACAGCTTTGCTAGGGGATTCATTTTCTTTTAGCCTAATTTGGTGGATATTTTATAATCATTGACATTTCAGATACCCATACTTTGCTTTGAGTTTCTCAATGCAGTTACCTCATGTTGTCAAGGCAACCCCCCTTCCCTGTTTTCTTCCCCCCAGTAAAGCATTCCCAATGTTGCAAAGATCAAATCACAATCATTCCCTATAATGTATGAGGTCACATGCTTTCCTGGGGTGCACAAAGCTATTACTTTTATTTTGTTGGATATCACGTCATTAAATGGAGAGAATTTGTGCTTGAGGGATAATGTGTATATTAAAGCATTTAAGGTTAAAATTTTCCCACCACTCTTGTGCCTCCAGGAAATGTAGCACTCTTCAGTACAGGCCATTAGATTTGTGTTGCTTTAGTAACAAGAGTGGTATATCTAATTTGTATGTAAATTGATTGCAATCATCCATCTTCCCTTGATTTGTGAAATTAAAGAAATAACTTAATAGACATTTCATTTTTTATGTCTTTATGTCTTTAACAACTGACACCTGTTGTAATTTTTTCTTTCCTCCTTTAAACTGAAATTCCTAATACTGAGGATTCTTCCAATATGTTGTAAAAGGAATCATTTAAGATGTCACAGTATTACTTCAAAGAGCTCCTATAATTCATAGGAAATATCTCACCAGTTTGGACCCCAAATGATTCTCCTTGACTCAGGAAGAATGGTACAGAGTACTGGTTCTGAAGTCAAAGGTCTTAGGTTCAGATCCCACCCCTGACACTTAATCTATGTGACCTTAGCCAAGTTATTTAAACTCCCTGGACCTTAGATGAGATGGCTTCTGGGTCCCTTCCAGCTCTAGAACTATGATCCCCCAATGAAAGGGATCAAGCATCATAGATCTTTTTATCATTCTTGGAGAACCTTATGAATCTTGTTCATTTTGTATTCAGCATTAAAGAATCAGGCAGCAAAAGAAAGGGCTATAAATATAGCTAGTATGAGCAAACCTCGTCAAGATTACTCTCCTTCCATTCCATTCTCATTCCCATATGGGGACAGCTCTCCAATGGCTGTGCCAGCTCCCCACATCTTGCCCTATTGCTAAACTGGAAAACTGCTGCTTGCTTTCAAGAAGGAAACAGAAATGTTATCATTAGTTGACTGGCTTGTTCATTTGATAGAAGGAATCAGAGGACCAGGACAGAATTCTTCACAGATCAGGAAATGCATTGGAGCATCCAAGTGTCTTGGTTTAGAGTCCAATTTTAGCATTTTAATTCATGATATGTCTGTTGTCTCCATAGTAACATGCAGAAACCCCTGCCTCCTAAATGAACAGAGTTTGTCTTAATTTTGAGCCTTAATTTCAGGTGTTTACGTGGAGGCAGGTAAAACTCTCCTCCTATCTTACCCCTTTGTTTGAATTTGATGACATGAAAGGGGAGTTGGTAACATTTAGCTCGTACCTGAGACCTAGAAGAACATAAATTATGTGGTGGTTAAACCATTTCTTGTCTCGTCACTCTACTGCAGTTTTTTAACATTAAAAAAAAGTTCTCCATTTTAGTTCTCTTTTTACTATTTCAACACTTTGAAAGATCCTGATTTCATTAGTTTGGGAAATCCTTCTGTCAGTGTAGGTTAAATAACAGTTCCACCACACCTTAGCTGTCATGAGTTGCTTTGATTTAAAAATGAAAACAGAAAAAGCCAACCTATTAAGGTTTAACCTCTCGTTAATATTTAACCTCTCCAAACATCTCCAAATTTAATTGGTCTGATCCTTGAATGCCAGGAACACTGAATTTAGGTCCCTGTGTCTACATTCAAAACCTTCTCTGATTTAAAAGGATCTGTTACAGTTTGTGCCTTTCAGAACTCAGGGTCACTTGCACACCATTGTGATTCAAGGAGGAGTGTACAACCAAAGAAAAACATAAAAAACAGTATAAACTGTTTCAGCTACCGTTAGCTTTGTTTTGTTGGTGGTGGTGATGCTGCTAGACTTTACTGGGGGAAGGAGAGGGGATGTAGGCTGTGGGATCTCATTTTGGTAATTCAGATGTGATAAATTAGGAAGTTCCGTGTCAATAGGGTACAATACTAGAACTTACAAAGGCATGTATTAGTCATGTGTGGTGACTCTTATTCTGAGAATAAAGGATAGGGAAGGAATTGAGTTTCCTAATCCATTTTTTGATGTGAATAACTGAAGTAGTCTTTTTCTTCTTTATATTTCTCAATCAGTAGAACTTAATGTTCTACCGTCTCTTCCAGCTTAACTCCAGTCTCCAATCTAGGACCCATTTATTTTAGAGCAAATTGATAGGAATGAATGAAGCATTTATGAAGTATCTGCTATGTTCAAGTTGGACAACTAGGTGGCACAGTGAATAGAGTTCTTGGCCAGACTCATCTTCTTGAGTTCAAATCTGACCTCAGACACTTACTAGCTGTGTGACCCTGGGCAAGTCACTTAATCCTTTTGCCTCAGTTTCCTCATCTGATGAGCTGGAGAAAGAAATGGCAAATCACTGCAGTATCTTTGCCAAGAAAACCCCAAATGGAATCAGGAAGACTCAGACACAACTGAAATGACTGAACAACAACAACAACAAATGTTCAAGATCATGGTGAAAGGTGCTTAATAGTAGGACCACAGTCATTAAAAGTGAGGGAGACTGACTAAGGAGCAAGCCTGATACACTTCTTTTTTTTTTTTAATTAATTTGTTTTCAGTTTTCAGCAATCACTTTCATAAGTCTTAAATTTTCTCCCCCTCCCTGAGATGGCATTCAGTCTTATATGAGTTCTACACATACATTCTTATTAAACACATTTTCACATTTGTCATGTTGTATAGAAGAATTAAAACGAATGGGAGAAAACCATGAAAAAAAAACAAAACTAAACTAACATTAACATGAGAGAAAATAGACTTCTTCATTCTGCACTCCAATTCCATAGTTCTTTCTCTGGATGTGGATGGCATTTTGCTCCAAGAGTCCTTTGGGAATGTTTTAGGTCCTTGCATTTCTGTGAAACAGAAACAATCCTCACACACTGTGGCTGTTACTGTATATAATGTTCCCCTGGTTCTGCTCATTTCATCCAGCATCAGTTCATATAAGTCTTTCCAGACCTCTCTGAAGTCTTCCTGTTCAGCACAATAGTATTCCATTACATTCATATACCACAACTTGTTCAGCCATTCCCCAATTGATGGGCATTCCCTCCATTTCCAGTTCTTGATCACCACAAAGAGAGCTAGTATGTGGTGTGTGTGTGTGTGTGTGTGTGCACGTATGCGCGCGTGTGTGTGTGTGTGATTTTTATGATCTCTTTGGGATACAGTACTAGAAGTGATATTGCTGGGTCAAAGGGTAGGTACATTTTTGTAGCTCTTTGGGCATAGTTCGAAATTGCTCTCCAGAATGGTTGGATGAGCTCACGGTGTTCTAACTCTCCCACATCTTCTCCAACATTTATCACCTTCCTGTTTTGTCATGTTAGTCATTCTGATACGGGCGATGTGGTACCTCAGAGTTATTTCAATTTGCATCTCTCTAATCAGTAGTGATATATATATATTATATATATATGTACATATATATATAATATATATTGATGATAGATAGCTTTAATTTCTTCCCTAAAAAGTGCCTGTTCATATCCTTTCACCATTTATCAGTTGGGGAATGACTTGTATCCTTGTAAATTTGACTCAGTTCTCTATATATTTTAGAAATGAAACCTTTATCACAGACACTAGTTATAAAAGTTCTTTTCCAGTTTTTTCCTTCCCTCCTAATCTTGGTTGCATTGGGTTTGTTTGTGCAAAACCTTTTCAATTTAATGTAATCAAAATGATCCATTTTGTGCTTCATAATGTTCTCTAGCTCTTGTTTGGTCATAAATTTCTCCATTCTCCATAAATCTGACAAATACACTATTCCTTGCACCCCTAACTTGTTTATAGTATCAGCCTTTATACCTAGATCACGTACTCATTCGGACTTTATTCTTGTGTATGGTATCAGGCATTAGTCTATGCCTAGTTTCCACCATATTATTATCCAGTTTTCTCAGCAGTTTTTGTCAAACAGTGAATTCTTATCCACCCAATATACTTCTTTTGTCTAATTCCCTAAATTTACTAAAGAGTAAAAATAGTTAGAATGAGAAGCCATTAAAAATTGTTTATGGAATTTATTTTTTTGGTGGCAAGGTATAAAATCTTTGCCACATTTTAACATTTAAAAGGTGCTTTCCCCAGAATACCCTATAAGGCAGGTAATGAAAGTATTATTCTACTCCCCAATTCCATTTTGCAGATGGAGAAAAGTGGGCCCCAGACATATGACTAGCAAGTGTGGAAGTACTCTTAATTAGAATTTTGTGTTGTGAGAGAACAAAATCTAGAGATGGCCAAACTCTGAAGTCTTCCAGATAGAGCCAGATGAAATACCTTTTTGCTTTCTTCTCCCTCCTCCTCTCTCCCTATCTCTTCCCTCTCTAATTTGGTGTTTCCTTAAAAAAATGAATTGGAAACACTAATGTTAAATCACTTCAAGACAACACATTAAGGGAAGTCTTTGGGTTCAAGACACTGAGCCTGTTTTTTGATACTCTTAATAAAACTCACTGCCTCTACAATGCCATGACAACTGACTGAAAAATAGGAGATGTTTTCAGTTGTCTAAGTGGTTTGGTCTATATGACATCCAACAACTATTTTGCCTTTTTTTCACCACTGAATTAAATGACTCAGCCAATCATATTGGTGTCATGTAAGCACAACCTAAGCATCTGTTTAGAAAAAAGTGTCATTTGACTGCCTTTTCACATGTGGTAGAAGGAATAATCATTTATTAAACTAGTTAACAAAACTATTGATGGCCAGAAGGTCTACAGCTTCATAAATTTCAAACTGGAAGGAATCTCAGACATCATCCAGTCCAATCCTTTCTTTTGACAAGATGAGGAAAGTGAGGCTCCAAAAGTGAAGCAATTAGCCCAAGGTCACACAGGTGGCAAGCTGTAGACCTGTGACCCTAAATTCATCATTCTTTCTACTATGAAAGCAGGAAGGAGGGGGGAATACCTAATCAAATGTCACAATGCTAACAGTGCTTAATGCTTATTAAAGCTAGAGATCCTTTATTCTTACCTTCTCATTTTACATGAGACCCAGAGAGATGATTCACCTCTTCCAGAATTGTACAGCTAATTAGTGGCAGGGCTGTGACTGTAGCTAGTGAAGTGGTATTCAATTAAATTCAACATGCATTTATTAAGCACCTACTATGTGCACAGCACCACACAACACATGAGGGCTAGAAAGATATTCTGCTTGGGGGTAGGTATGATATGCATATAGATCAATAATTTTCACTCTTTCTTCTAGACCACATTTTAAAACAGTATAGGGAGAAATGGTGATTCTACGGCGTAATGTTAATGAATATGAGCCCACAAACCGACAGGAGAATAGGCCTTTCTATATGCAAACAAAGCTTTAATAAGGAGAAATGATGCATCCAGAACTGCGTTACCCACATGAATGGTGAAGGATCAGGAAAAAGGAAAGAACATGATGTAGCAGTGCCACCTAGTAGGGACCAGCAGCGTGGTTCCCTCTGCCACTGGTCTCAGCTTTCCCAAAAAAGCATGATTTCTGGCTCCATGTTCTGATATTAAGGCTTTCATCCACCTCTGTTTGCTTCAGTTTCCTGAAGTGTAAAATGGAGATAAATAATAGCACCCACTCACCCCCCAGGGTGGTTGTGTAGATCCAATGAGATAATAATTGTGAAGCGTTTGTTCAGCATGGTACCAAGCACACTATACAAATGTTAGCTGTTATTTCAGTTGTGAATCATCACAATAGCTAGCATTGTGATAGCACGTTAAGGTTTTTGAAGTACTTCACAGTTATTTGACTTGCCCAGAGTCACGCAAAGGTAATAAATAGGGAGGTTTCGAACCCCCATCTTCTTAATTCTATCCACCTAGCTGCCCTCCACCACTTGTCACCCACAATGAAAGATCACAAAATCACTACTTTTTCTCTGAAACACACCCATTCTATGAAAGTATCCACTGAGGCGTGTTGACTGAAATATCTGACCAATTACAATTTATGCCTAATTTGAAAACCTTACAGAGAATTCAAGAATTCAAGGAGAGAGGCAGTATGGCATTATGAAGAAAGCTTTGGCTTGAAAGTTTAGAACACCTAAGTTCAGCTCCCACAGCTGACACATCCTAGCCATGTTATCTGCAGCAAGTCATATAATCTCTCAGTGCCCCCAGGACATCCTATTGTAGGATCATATATTTAAGGCTAAAAAAATCTTAAATATTACATAGTTAAAAACCTTCCTTTTTGAAAATAAGGGAAATGAATCCAGGATGATATAGCCAATAAATATTCAAGATGGGATTTAATTTTTGGATTGGAGTTTGTGTGTGGTTTTTTAATAGAACTTCATTTATTTGGAATTTTAGGAATATGAGTTGAATTTTCAGATAACTTAAGTTCAACCCATCAAATTAATTCAATTAACATTTGTTAAAGTGGGGATACCACCAAAAATACAAAATTTAAATAGATCTTCTTCCTGCTGCATTTTTGTTGTTTAGTGGTGTCCAGCTCTCTGCGACCCCATTTGGAGTTTTCTTGGCAAAGATGCTGGAGTGGTTTGCCATTTCCTTCAGCTCATTTTACAGATGAGAAAACTGAAGCAAATAGGGTTAAGTGACTTGAGATCGGATTTGAACTCAGGTCTTGCTGACTTCTTTATCCCCTGGGCCACCTGGCTGTTAAATAGATCTCATCTCTCTTATGAAACTTATACTATAGTGGGAGATACGAAACACATACACGTGACTGTAAAATGTATCATAATACGTAAGTGCATTCAAAATAAGTACGACGTCATTTTGAAGGGAAGGTTCTAACATTTGGGTTTGTTTGGTTTTTTTTTAAATCACATCTAATGTATGGTAGAACAGTGACTCAGATCTATGTCTTCTCTGAGGCAGAATTTTAACCCAGAATTTCTCATCTTCAAATCTATTGCAGCATTCTTCCTCTAAGAATTCAAACTATAATAAGTTATTTATCGGCTTTGGTGAAGTAAAATCACAGAATCTCTGTTACGATATCTTTTTCTTTTTAAGGTGATTGGGGTTAAGTGACTTTCCAAGAGTCACACAGCTAGTAAGTGTGTGAGGCCGTATTTGAACTCAGGTCCTCCTGACTCTAGGGCCAGTGCTCTACCCACTGAGCAACCTGGCTCCCCTCTAGGATGCCTTCATTGACAGTCAGCATGGCACAATAGATCTCAGGCTAGCTTTGCAATCAGAAAATTAAGATTCAAATTCCATTTCTGACACAGACTAGCTATATGTCAGTGAACAAGCCAGTTAGTCTCCAGACCTCAGATTCCTCATCTGAAAAATTACCACATTGAAGTATTTGGTCACTGAAATCCTTTTTATCTCTAAATCTGTGACCCTGTGTTGTTACAAAGCAAATCTAAAAAGATTTACAGAGTACTTTCTTCACAATAATATCTGTGAGGTAGATACTACAAGAATTATTATTCCCATTTAATAGATTAAAAAAACCGAGGCTCTAAGAATTTAAATTATTTGTCCGGGTTCACTTGGCTAGTAAGCATCTGAGGTAGGCCTCTTTTCCCCAAGTCTAGTGCTTTATCTATTACACCAAGCATCCATAACTGAAAAGAATGGATTTGCTATCGTTTACAAAAAATCTTGTTCAAGTTTAGGCTGGACAGACTCATGCCTCTTTTTCATAAACTTTGAGATTAAAGTGGTTTCCTGTCTCATTTGCAAAGTAAATCAATGCAGTCCTATTTCATGTGCCTTCTCTATACTATGATGACTTTATTGCTTTATTATTGTTATTTTAAAAAATTAGTATCAGGACACCTAAGTTGCACAGTGAATGGAGAACCAGCCCTGGAGTCAGGAAACCTGAGTTCTAATCTGGCTCAGACACTTGACACTTACTAGCTATGTGACCCTGGGCAAGTCACTTAATCCCAATTGCCTCACCCCCCACACACACACAAATAAAAATTGTACAGAAAGGAAAGAAGGCATGCAAACGGTGATCCTGAAAAATTCCATTCTGGAGGCTAAAGCATTTCAAGGGAAAAGGACTTCTGTAGATGAGGTCTAATAGAGATTCCCATGGTCTTGTATGAGGGCTGGGATTTAGAGACAGAAGAAGATAAGCCACTTTTTGGGAGCTAGTTAGGAGGTCACTGAGCTATCATTAGATTTATATAGCCCAATCCTGCCCCCACTTTTTGTTTTTGAGAGGCAAATAGAATTAAGTGACTCGCCAAGGGTCACACAGCTGGTAAGGGTCTGAGGCCACATTTGAACTCAGATCCTCCTGACTTCCAGATCTGTGGTCTATCCACTGTACCACCTAGTTGCTCCCCAATTCCCTTTTAATTAAGCATGAGATGGTAGAAGAGGACTGGTCTTACAGTCAGGTTCAAAACCTGCCTTTGACACACATCAGTTCTATTACCTGGTACAAGTCATTTAGCCTTTCAATGGCCCAAACATCTTTCTAAGGCTCTGCCACAGATATTTACCTCCATGACTGTAGTCAATGACCAGAATTTCACATGCCATTTAAATCACAAGGTCTAGATCAGATGGGGAAAAAAGAAAGGTGGTGAAAAGGAATTCTGCCTTGATCCTGAAGTTTTCTGTGTGACCTTCTAAGATTCTGTTTTCTCATCTATAAAACGAGGGGGATTGGACACAATGATTTTTCCAAGGCAGGGATGCTTAGCCTTTATTTCTGTCATGATCTGCTTTGGCATTCTAGTGAATGGGACCTCTTTGCAAAGCATGAAACAGGATTACAAAAGAAACCAATTCTATTAAAATATAATCATCCAAAATAAAAAAAATAAAAAATAAAAAACAATCTCAACTTCTCCAGGTTGAAAACCCCTGCTTTAAGTTTCCTTCCAACATAGAAAAATTCTGTGAAATTACCATTAAGCCTCATGATTAAGCAGCCACATACACAGACCCAGCAGCCATGTTGTGGCTCCTAGGAGCCACTGCCTCCTAGGAAGATTTGGGTTCAAGTCTTTTCATGGACACTTGTTGCCTGACAGACAATGCCCAGGCAACTCTCTGTGAGTGAAAATTGCACCAAAGATTCCAGTCTGCATTGGTACTGATAAATTTTTCATCAGAGGTTATACATTACCAGTAAAATTAGACCTGTTCCACATCAGACCATAGGAACAGCTAGCTAATTTCTCGTGCAGCCCTTTCTGAAAATCTGACAGATTTTTTTTCTCAGACTGATGTAAAAATCCCCCTCATCTCAGCTCTGTTCTTTTTCTTTTAACATTTTTTTTCTTATTTAAAGTTTTGAGTTCCAAATTCTTTCCCTTCCTCCCTCCTTCACCTCCTCCCTTCTTGAGATGGTAAGTAATTAGACAGAGGTTATACATGTATAATTATGTATAATATTTCCATTTTAGCTATTTTGTACAAGAAGACTTAAATAAAAGATAAAATGAAAGTAAAAAATAGCATGTTTTAGTCTATATTCAAGCAATATCAGTTCTTTCTCCCTTCATCATTACAATCATATACCACAGCCTGTTTATCTGTTCCTCCAATTAGTGGGCATCTCTTTGATTTCCATTTCTTAACCACCACAAAAATAGATACTATAAAAATTTTTGTACAAATAGATCCTTTTTCCTTTTTTTTTTTTTTTTTTTATGTCTTTGAGATATAGACCTAGCAATAAAAGGGTATGCAGTTTTATAACCCTTTGGGCGTAGTTCCAAACTATTCTCCAGAATGGTTGGATCAGTTCATAACTCCACCAACACTGTGTTAGAGTTCCATTTTTTCCACATTCCCTCCAACATCCAACATTTTCCTTTTTTGTCATATTAGCCAATCTGAGAGGTCTGAGTTGGTACCTCAGAATTATTTTAATTTGCATTTCTCTAATTAGTAGTGATTTAAAGCATTTTATTCATATGACTACAGATAACTTTGATTTCTTTGTCTGAAAACTGACTGTTCATATCATTTGACCATCTATCAATTGCGAATGACTTGTATTTTTTTAATTTGACTCTTTTGCAATATATTTGAGAAATGAGGCCTTTATCAGAGATACTTGTTGCAAATCCCCCCTCCACACACACACACACACACACACACACACACACACACACACACACACACAGTTTTTTGCTTTCCGTATAATTTTGGTTATATTGTCTTTGCATAAAATCTTTTTAATTTTATATAATCAAATTATATATTTTGCATTTTGTAATGCTCTATATCTTCTTTGGTCCTAATTTCTTCCTTATCCATAAATCTCACAGATAAACTATTCCATGCTCTCTTAATTTGCCATGGTATCACCCTTTATGTGAAAATTATGTATCTATTTTGACCTTTCTTGCTGTACAGTGTGACATGTTGGTCTATAGCTACTTTCTGCCATTCTATTTCTCCAGCAGTTCTTGTCAAATAATGTATTTTTCTTCCAAAAGCTTAGATGTTTAGGTTTGTCATATACTAGATTACTATGGTCATTTACTATAATGTAATTTGTACCTAGTCCATTCCACTGATCCACCACTCTGTTTTGTAGGCAGTACCAGATTGTTTTGATAATTACTGCTTTGTGATACAGTTTGAGATCTGGTATGACTAAACCACCTTCTTTCCCATTTTTTTTTAATTGATTCCCTTGACATCCTTGAGCTTTTGTTCTTCCAGATGAATTTTGTTATTTTTTCTAGCTCTATATAGTTTGATTGGCATGGAACTGAATAAATAGATTTAGATAAAACTGACATTCTTATTCTATTGGCTCAGCCTGACCATGAACAATATGTTTCCAGTTGTTTAGATGTGACTTTGTTCCTGGGTTTGTCTTGGCAGGTAGACTCCCAAGTGTTTTATATTGTCTACAGTGATTTTAAATGGAATTTCTCACTATGATTCTTCCTGCTGGACTTTAAGGGTAATATATAGAAATCGAGATTTATGTCATTTTATTTTGTATCCTGAAACTTTGTTAAAATTGTTGATGATTTCAAGTAGTTCTTTAGTTGATTCTCTAGGATTTTTTAAGTATAACATCATATCATCTGCAAAGAGTGATAGTTTTGTTTCCTCATTGTCTATTTCAATTCCTTTAATTCTCTTTCTTCTCTTATTGCTACAGCTAACATTTCTAGAACAATCTTACATAATAGAGGTGATAATGGGCATCCTTGCTTCATCCTTGATTGTATTAAGAAGGCTCTATCTTTTCCCTATTACAGATAATGCTTACTGATAATCTTAGGTAGATATTGCTTATCATTTTAAGGGATGCTCCCTTTATTCTAATACTCTCTAGTGTTTTTAATAGGAATGGGTGCTGTATTTTGTCGAAAGATTTTTCTGCAGCTATTGAGATAATCATATGGCTTTTGTTGGTTTTGTTATTTACACAGTCAATTGGGCCAATAGTTTTCTTAATATCGAACCAGTCTTGCATTCCTGGTATGGATCCCAGGTGTATGACCCTTGTGATAAATTGCTGTAATCTTTTAGTTAGTATTTCATTTAAAATTTTTTGCATCAGTATTCATTAGGGAAATTGGTTTATAATTTTTTTGCTGTTTTGGCTCTTCCTGGTTTAGATATTAGCACCATATTTTTGTCATAAAAAGAAATTGGTAGGACTCCTACTTTGCCTATTTTTCCAAATAGTTTATATAATCTTGGGATTAATTATTCTTTAAATATTTGGTAGAATTTGCTTATGAATCCATCTGGCCATGGGGATTTTTTCTTAGCATGTTCATTCAATTGATGGCTTGTTCAATTTATTTTTCTAAGATTTTATTATTAAGTATTTTATTTCTTCTTCTGTTAATCTGGGTAATTTATATTTTGGTAGCTATTCATCCGTTTAATTTAGATCGTCAATTTTTTTGGCATGTAATTGGACACAATAGCTCTTAACAACTGTCTTAATGTCCTCTTCATTGGTGATGAATTTACCCCTTCCACTTTTTTATACTAGTAATTTGGTTTTCCTCCCTTTTTTAAATCAAATTGACCAATGGTTTACCTATTTTATTTATGATACACCAATAGTTTTTCTATATTTTTGCATAAAACCAGCTTCTAGTTTTATTTATTAGTTTAATGATTTTCTTACTTTCACTTTTAGTAACCTCTCCTTTGATTTTCAGGATTTCCAATTTGGTGTTTAATTGGAGATTTTTAATTTGTTCTCTTTCTAGTTTTTTTAGTTTCATGCCCAATTTATTAATCTATTTATTTTATTGATGTAAGCAATTAGGGATATAAATTTTCCCCTAAAAACTGCTTTGGCTGCAATCCATAAATTTTGGTATTGCCTCACTGTTGTCATTTACTTTAATGAAATTATTCATTGTTTCTATGATTTGTTCTTTGACCCACTTGTTTTTTAGGATTAGATTGTTTAATTTCTATTTAATTTTTGATCTGTCCATCAGCCATTATTGAATATAATTTTTATTGTCACATAACCTGAAAAGGATGTATTTACTATTTCTGCTTTTCTGCATTTGGCTGCAAGGTTTTTATGTCCTAACACATGGTCAATTTTTGCATAGCTGTCATGGACAACTGAAAAAAAGGCATATTCCTTTCTATTTCCACTCAATTTTCTCCAGAGATCTATGATATCTAAATTTTCCAGGTTTTTATTCACTTTCTTAACTTCTTGTTTATTTTGTGGTTAAATTTATCTAGTTCTGACAGAGGAAAGTTGAGGTTCCCCACTAGTATAGTTTTATTACCTATTTCCTCCTATAACTCATTCAACTTCTACAAAAATTTAGATGCATTTGACATATGATACCTAATATATAAATGCATATATGCATTTGGTGCATATATGTTTAGTATTGATATGACTCCATTGTCTATGGTACCTTTCAGGAAGATAAGAGTTTCTTTTCTAATTTCTTTTAATTAAATCACTTCTTGTTTTTGCTTTGTCTGAGATCATGATTACTACTCCTGCTTTATTTGCTTCAGTTGAAGTGTAATAAATTCTGTTCTAGCCCCTTAACTTTACTCTGTGTGTATCTCTCTGCTTCAGATGTGTTTCTTCTAAACAACATATTGTAGGATTCTGATTTTAAATCCATTCCATTATCTGCTTCCATTTAATGGGTGAGTTCATCCCATTCACATTTATGATAACTGTGTATTTCCCTCCATGCTACTTTCCCCTTATTTATTCCCCATCTCTCTGTTATCTCCCCACCCTTTTCCTCCTCACAAATGTTTTATTTCTGATCACTGCCTTCTACAACATACCCACCCTTTTATCAGTCCCCCATTTCCTTTCTATTATCTCCATCCTTTTTTGCTTCCTTATAGCATGAGAAATTTCTATATCCAACTGAGTGAGTTTATAATTCCCTCTTGGAGCCAATTTTGATGAGAGTAAGGTTTAACCTTTTTCCATTACACAACTCACATCTTCCCCTCCATTATAATAGCTCTTTTATACCTCTTTTATATGGAATAATTTGCCCCATTCAATTTGCCCCTTCTTTTTCTTCCATTGTAATTCTCACCCCTTTATTTTGGGGGGAGGTATCATCCTACCAAAGTAACCTTATATATACACCCTCAATCTATATATACTCCTAATTGCTCTTATAGTAATAAAGTTCTAAAGAGTTAAAAATAGTATCTTGCCATATGTTTTGTTTCTTTTTTCCTTTTTATATTTCCCTTGATTCTTGTAGATGGAGATTATTGTTATTATTATTTTCATTCAGCTCTGGTCTTTCAATTAAGAATGTTTGAAAGTCCTCTATTTCATTAAATATGTTTTGTCTTGTTTTTCCCTGAAAGATTATATTCAGTATTGCTGAGGAGTTGATTCTTGGTTGTAATCCTAACTCCTTTGCCTTCCAGTGTATTACATTTCAAGCCTTGCTGTTCTTTGATGTGGAAGCTGTCAAATTCTGTGTAATCTTGACTACAGTGCCACAACATTTGAATTGTTTCTTTTTGCTTGCTTGTGGTACTTTCTCCTTGATCTGTGAGCTCTGGAATTTGGCTATGATGTTGCTGAGAGTTTTCATCTTGGGATCTCTTTCAGGCAGTGATCAGTAGATTCTTTCAATTTCTATTTTGACCTCTGGTTCTCATATTTCATGGCAGTTTTCTCTGATAATTTCTTGAAAGATATTGTTCAGGACTTTTTTTTTGTATCATGACTTTCAGGTAATTTTTATATTATCTCTCTTGGATCTATTTTCTAAGTCATTTGTTTTTCCAATGAGAAATTTCACATTTTCTTCTTTTTTTTCCTTTTTTGGTTTTGTTTTGTCTTATCTTGATGTCTCATAGAGTCATTAGCTTCCACTTGCTCAATTCTAATTTTTAAGGATTTTCTTCAGTGAACTTTAGCACTTCCTTTTCCATTTGGCCATTTCTATTTTTTAGGGAATTATTTTCCATAGTAAATTTTTGTATTGACTCTTGGTTTCATGAGTCAACTGCATGTTTGCTTTCACCAGAAGGTAAGCTGCCCTTCTGGCTTCTACTGGGGGAATGGGACATCTCCCTGTTGGCCTCCCCTGGGTGTAGGGTTTAGCTACTGGTCTGTCCCAAGGATGGGGCCTTTCTGCTGTTGTAACAGAGTCTTTCTAGTGGCTGGCCCTAGATGAGAGATCTTGTTGTTGCATGGGTGGGGCCCTGCTGCTGGGCTGCTATGAAAACAGGGCCTCTCAGCAAGCAGGCCCCAGGGGCAGGGTCTTGCTATTGGCCAGCCCCAGGTGGGGCTTCACTATTGGTCAACCATGAGGTCAAGGTGGATGGAGGTGGGGTCACTCGGATGGGGCCATGCTACATGGGACAGAGGGGGCTGGTTTGCAGGAGGGCAGGGCCTCACTGGTAGATTGCCCCCAGCTTGAAGCCTTGCTGCAGAACCCCTGCTATGAGGTTGGCTGCTGCTGCTGCTCTTAGACCTTTGCTGCAAGGCTGGCAATCTGCTTGCCTGCTGCTAGTTCAATTCTAAGGCAGTTTTCTAATCGTTTGGAGGGGAATTTGGGAGGGCTTCAGAGGGTTCCTTACTCACTGCGCCATCTTGGCACCAGAAGTCATCAGCTGTACTCTGGCCCCTTGGTTTCCTCATCCTTAACACTAGGAAGCTGGATTCAGTGATCCCTAAGGTCCCATCTGATTATGAATGCATGGCCCTGTGACACCTCTGCTCATCTGGAAGGGAGGTTGGAGTCACTATTGGGGCTGAACTGCTTTACAGTCAACATGAAACAGTTAAGCATTGTGATGAAGTAGAAAGAATATGGGATTTAGGGGTTCAAAGGCCAGCCTTGAGTGTCCTTAAACAAATCCCTTTGGGCTTTTAATCCCTTCCAACTCTAAATCTGTGGATCTATGTCAAGTACCACAGTATCTTTAAGGGATAAATATCACAGGTGGCGTGTTTGCCAAAAAGCATTGGACACTCCCCCAAAGATCCTTTCTATCTACTTAGCCATTTCTCAGAGGGCCTGCTGTAAGAAGATTAGACAGGGGGTTTTATACTGCTGCACAAGACTGTACTATAAAAGGGAGGTCTGGATTTCTTCAGTTTAGCTTGGCTTCTTTATTTATATGCTCTCAGTGCACCCTCTAGTGGAGAATGTCATCATAGCATGCTTCTTTATTTTCTAAGTCCTGATTCTTATTTATTCCCAGGAAGGAAACAAAAAGAGACAAAAAGGAGTTTTACTTGGCAAATGTACTACTCTTAGTCCGTAGTTTGATAGGTAACACAAGAGCTGGATTTGTAGTAAGGAAGATCTGAGTTCAAGTCTTGCCACAGATACTCTTTGTGCCTTAGTTTTCTCATCTGAAATATGGAGACAATTATAATCATCCCTACCTCCCAGGGTTGATGGGAAATTCAAACGAGTTAATATATGAAAATTGCTTGGCATAGTACCTGGCACATACCAGGTGCTGTATAAATGCTAGCTTTATCATTGCTGTGCTCCTGATTACTATTCTCTCAGTCATCCAGGTTCAAAACCACCAAGGCACAGGATCATGGAACCCTAGAACTCCATCTATCATTCAGTTGACAAGCATTTATTAAGTAGCTAGTATACAACAGGTCAGAAGCAGAATGACGTGCTAGGTAGAGAGCTGATCTTGGATCCCAGAAGTCCTTCCACTCACATACGTTGGCTTTGTGGTGACTCCTCAGTACTCCTGGCAACCTTCTAAAACTATGGGTTGCTGATGTATATTGGTAGTGGCCATTTTCTTGTCCTTGGAGTTCCTTCCATATACTCAGGAAATCATAGGTACGGTTTCCTTAAAAAAATTTTTTTCCTACGTACAGATGCAAAAGTGAGGCAATCTCTGCCCCATAAAAGGGCGGGAAATTTCCAGGGATGATCAGAGGGACAAGTTCAAACAACTTGCCCAGAGTCACATAGGCAATGTACAATTGAGATAGGGTTTGAACCAAATTTGAACTGAAGTGTTTTGCAAACCTTAAAGCGGTATATAAATGTTGGCTGTTGTTATTACTGAGGGCAAGGACCACAATTGCTTTTTATCATTTTATCCCCAGGATCTAGCATAGTGGCTCGCACATTTTATTAAATGCATAGGAGCTTAAGAAGTGCTTATTGAGCAAAATATTCACAAGACATTGTTACCTGTTATGCATATATTTAAACTTAGTCTAGAAATATTGAATATAGTGACTTACAAGCATTTCAGTCACTTGGAATTGTTGGGTCCATGAGTTCTTAAGGCAGGCAGGCAGGCAGGAAGGAAGGGAAGGAAAGAAAGAAGGAAGGAAGGAAGGAAGGGAGGAAGGAAGGAAGAGAGGAAGGGAGGGAGGAAGGAAGGAAGGAAGGAAGGAAGGAAGGAAGGAAGGAAGGAAGGAAGGAAGGAAGGAAGGAAGGAAGGAAGGAAGGAAGGAAGAAGATAGGAAAGAAGGAAGGAAGGAAGGAAGGAAGGAAGGAAGGAAGGAAGGAAGGAAGGAAGGAAGGAAGGAAGGAAGGATACATAAAGTTAGGTATTTAAACTTAGGCTGGAAATCTTGGTCAAGCCTGGTGACCTTCAAATATTTCAGTCATTTGGGAGGGTTGAATCTCTGGTTTTGAGTCTATGTATATCATTTTTTTTTTCGCTTTCTTCCTAGTCCCTGACATCCGCTGTCTACCATTTTAGCTAGCTTCTATTCTCTTTTTTCCCTCTCTCTCCCCCCTCTCCTTTTCTCCTTCTTTTCCCTTTGTTTACTCCCCGATGTCCCTCATCTCTTCTCCTCCCTCTATTTTTTAAATCTCCTTTCACCCCATTCCTTAGGCCTGCTTAATGGTACCCATGGATGTGGTTTAACTCCCTTGATGGTATTCCGAGATAAAGATATCGCTGACCTCTGCTTTAGAATATTCCCTAAAAGTATAACAGAACGCCCACTGTGATTTCTATTAGTTTTCGCTGTTACTGGCCTATTGGAAATATCATGTCAGCATTACACACATTTCAGTGAATGAAAACTCTCAAAGGAACCTTGGGGCCTGATAGGCAGAGGGCAGGACTGGTAGTATCCCAATCCTCTATCACAACTTGGATAAATAGTTTGATCTCTTCGTGCTTTCATTTTCCTTGCAAACAAGGCATGCTTTTCCTCTATTTTTTTCTTGGGGAAGTGATGGATGAAACAAGATAGCCACAACAGAGGAAGGAGGGGACATTTGGGGGAGTTACAACTGGCAGTTGAAAGAACAATTCTAGCAAGCCTCCGTTGGCTTAAGAAGGAGGGAATGAAGACACTCCATAGCAAAATGGTCTGCAGATAAGGAAAGAACAAAAGTCAAACAGTTTGGCAAAGCTTCATGTTAGAGATCCTTATCTAAAGGTCAGCTACCTAAAATGTGTTGGCAGTACTTGTGAACTTGCAGTAAGGAGGCAAAAAGAGGTTACATCTAAATAACTTTAGCTTTAGTTGATCAAATTTATTATATAATTGATGGAGTCAATGTCTGTGGATACAACAATTTTGCATGGTAGGGTGCTTTTCTGACAACCACGTATATTTTGAGCATTCCTTGGTAAATTCATTTTTAGTTCAAGAAGAATGAAGATTTTCAAGTGTTCTTGACTTCACTAGTAATTCCTCATTAAAAAAAGAAGAAAAAGATTAACATATACTCTTGGCCAATATTTCATAGCAAGTAACTAGGGAAATTGAGTCTAGAACTCAAGTCTTAGGCCTCCAGAACCCCAAATGCTTTCTATCTCTACACCTTAGTCTTCTCATTTTCCTTATAAAAAAAGTGTCCCATATGAGAATTCCGTCCTTTAGTCATTCTGGATTCACTAGTACAGTCAAATTTCAGTACACTTTTATCTGGAGAATCCACAATTCATTATTAATTAATTAGTCCACTAATTTATTATTAATAAGTATCACAATTAGTAGATCCTTTCACATCATCAGTGTAAAGGCAAATAAATGTATCAGGGAAAAACCCCAATTTCAAGCAATGAATCCTATAAATAGGACTTGGCAAGTGGAGTGCATGACTTCCCTGCAGTTTATTTAAAATGCCAACCTGGTGTATTAAAAACAACACACACACACACACACACACCCAAAACTCAAGTAATTTGTATAGCATGTTTGGGAATGTCAGTTGGAATATTTAAAGCAGAGATAAACTGTGCAATTTGAATCATCAGAGTGTGAAGAGATTTCTTATATCATCTCATCAAAATAGATAAAGAGGGATAACTTCTCTTGAGACATGTTATGAATAATCCAATTAGTGAATGCTACCAACTGCTTCTGTCTCTTATCTTACGATGAAGGTAATTGAAACCGAAGTTAGAGCTAAAAAGTCCTAATGATGACTGACTGTCCCTGATTCTCATGCCACAGCCTCTTAGGAAAATAATGTTACCACTAGAGTTCCTCAGTTCCTCCTCCTCATCCATGAAGTAGCCTATTTTGTTGTTGATCATTGTTTAGGCGTGTTCAGCCACACTGTTCATGGGGCTTTTCTTGGCAAAGTTACACGAACGGTTTGCCATTTCATCCTCCAGCGGCTTAAGGCAGACAGACTAGATAGCTTGTCCAAGATCACACAGGTGGTAAGTGTCTGAGGCCAGATGGTCTTCTTGACTCTATACCTGGTAGACTTAGCTGTCCCTGAAGAGATCTAAATTCAGTTCAGTAAGCAAGGTGAAGATTCCCTTCATTCCCTAAAGAAGTCTATTCTGTTTTAATAAACTCAAAGGGACTATTGCCCAGCTTTCTTGGTGCTCCTGAGTCATATGTACTGATGTGCACATCAAATACTGTTTTCATTAAGTTATTGTCTGAAGCATATTTTTGTCTGTATGTGTATATATCTATGTATGTGTGTATATTATACATATCTGAATATGTGTGTGTTTGTCCTTCATTGCTGAAGAAGACCATGCCATCAGAGAAATGATGACATGACTTGCACTTGACTTTGCCTTAGTGTGGGAGGGCTGTGCAGGTCACCAGCCTCACTTCTCCTCCAGAGCCATCTGAATCCAGTGACCAGATATTCATCAGGATGACTGGAGATGACCCAGGATGAGGCAATTGGGTTAAGTGACTTGCAGATACATATATATATATATATATATATGTATACACACACACACACATATACACACACACACACACACACACATATAGAAACAGAGAGAGAGGAGAGAGTATCTTTGTATCTCCCCCAGCAGGTAGCATATTGCCTTGTATATAGTAGAAGTGCAACAAATGTTTATTGAATAAATGAATTCTGGAACAAGCATTTTTTTTTCTGGTGAGGCAATCAGAATTAAGTGACTTACCCTGGGTCATATTGCTAAGAACAAATATTTCTAATATGCCCTATGTAACAGGGAAATTTTTCAATTGAGAACCAATATGGCTAAAAATAAAAATGCAAACCTCAAGTTGCTGCTGATTACATTGTCTTTTTTAAAATTACATTAGCTTTGTAAAGTATCATTAAATCAGATGTGCAGGAAAAAAATTTATGAAAGTAAATGAAATGATTGCACATATATAACCTATATCAAATTGCTTACTGTCTTAGGGAGGGAAAAATGTTGGGAGAAAGGGAGAACACTTGGGACTCAAAATTTTATAAAAAATGAATGTTAAAATTGTCTTTACATGTAGTTGGAAAAAATAAGATAATATTTAAAAGAAAAAAGAAAGGAAATATAAGGAAGCATCATGATAAAGCAGTCCAAGTTGATTTCCCTCCTAAGAAAAGTCATTTTTTCACACATACCTCTATCCTCAAATAGTTACATAATTTTATCATCATGGAAGCTGAAAGTAACTTTGCAAACTCCCTTAAAGAAATAAACAATACCTGTCTCCTGAAATTTTAAGACCAGATTGACTTTTACATTCCACATTATTCAGAAAACATATGCAACCCTCACTCTTACCTCAATATTTTCCATTTATCTGGAATATTTTATCCCTTTAAATTTTATTGAGAGTTACATCACAACAAGAAACATTCCCCCAAAAGAGGAAGCCTGGACATACGATTTAGAGTTGGATTTTGGTTTAATTTAACGAAAGGTTGCTGAGGCAAATGATTTAAGTTGTGATATTCTCTTTACTCCAACCTGTTAGGCCTGGGCCTGGCTTAGATTGGCACTCTATTAGTTGGGGCTTGAAGTTGGGATGAAATGAGGTACTCATAGATCATTGAATAATTAACAAAAGAAGATTTCCTTAGGCCATAGAATAGAAAGGGTATTCATCAAGAATACAGCAAGCATTTAGCTCAGATTGATTCAGAGCCAGGCTTCATCTCCATATGGAACCAGGAGTGGACTGGCAGGGCAAGTGGTAGTGACTCCTAAGGTCTTGGAACTATCAGCAAGTTTGACTGACCCTGGTTCTCATGGGTGGGACATTTTATGACTTGTAGGCAACTGGGAAGATCAGGAAGCTGGGTCAATATTTCTATATTGGTGAAATTTGAGCCTTGCCCCACTTGTAGGCTAATCAAGTCCCAAGGATTTGTTTCTTTTGTGCAATAACAAACCTAACCCATGTTGGAAAAGGAGGGAGAAGTGGGGAGGGGGAAAAGGAAGAACTCTAGTAGATAATGATCTTGTCACAAAGCCACTGAAAACTTTCATGGAGTACTCTTTGAGGTTATTTAAGTAGGCATAAATTCTTTGTTTACCTTTCCCATCCACCCACTTTTCACTTTCTACTTTCCAACTATCTTCTGCAGAAATTGTTATTTAAGTAGACATAAATTCTTTGTTTACCTTTCCCATCCACCCACTTTTCACTTTCTACTTTCCAACTATTTCCTGCAGAAATTGGGTACAGAATTAAAAGTCCCCAAGGAAATCACAAAACCTGTAGAAATCTATTTTTGCTGTTGTATGTTGTTTTATGGATCAGTAGCTTTGGCTGATTAAATTCAGTATAAGAAGATCCTAGACTTGCCCTCCACCTCCCCACTCCCTATTCCCAATAAACTGCACTAAGCTAGAGGACAGAAGTGGGGAGGGAGGGGACAAGATACTTAGAATGGATATGGTTCTTCCTAAAGCCTAAATATAATGTCAGCCAAAGATTTCTGAGAAGTACAGGAGCAGCTAGTATGAAATGTATGCATGGGGCTTGGAAATTCACCTAAATCACATGCCTTTCCTGGAAACTGGAAGATACTAGCAGACACTGATTTTTTTTTGCCAAATTAGTGTATTTTCCCATTTAAACATTCAATCAATGGACAGTGGATTTTGAAGTTACTAAAGACTCAGAAATATAGTCCATTTTCTTCATAATTCTCAAGCATCACTGCATCAACATCAACATGTTCAAGATATGTCCCAATAACTGGGCCCATAACCCATAGACAGATCTCAATTTAGGTTTCCCTATTACTCCTAAGCAGTCATTAGAAATTGAGACCATGCCCAGTTAGCTACTGTATACAGCAGAGATGTCAAAGGGCCCAAAACAGTCTAAAATGGAATTAGGAATTATTTAACAAAATAAATAAAAATACAATAGAACATAGATATTAATATGCGGTTTTCAAAGTCAGTATGCTGCTGCAGGGACTCGTACATTTCAACGTTCTCTGACAAAGTCTGACATCACTTGTCTACAGGATTATTTTTGTTTTCAGGTGTTTGGGAAATTACTGAAATAGACCTTGTAATAAGTCAGTTGTCAAAGCCCAGCAAGGAAGGTCCCTGTCTGGACCTTTTTGGGGTTATGTCTTAAACAGGAGAATCACATAGCCAATCTAGAGCCAATCTAGATAAAAATACAGTGCAGATGATAGAAACCTGGGAGGATAACTAACACACTGTGTGGCAGATTTAGAATCCAAGAATCTGACAGGTAACACAAATTTAATGAGCATGCTCTCTGAGCCTTTAATGGAGTCACTGATGAAAATGCTAAACTGAACCGAGCCAAGTACAAATCCCTTGGGCACACTACTGGAGACCTCCCATCGAGTCGACATTAAACCATTAATGACCACTCTGAAAGTCATTCAACAAGTTTGAATCCAGCTAATTATGTTGTCACTAGAGTCTACATCTCTTCACCTTCTCCACAAAAATTTTATGAGGCACATTATCAAATGTTTTGCTAAAATCTTGGTATTCTAGTTTAGTAACCCTGTCAAAAAAAAAATGAAATTAAGGGTTCTTTTTGCATAACCAAATATTCTTCATGAGGCCATACTGGCTACCCTACTTTGCTTGATGTTCACTAATCATTCCATTAATGGTCAGTTCCAGAATTTTCCAGGGAATCAGTCAAGCTCAGTAATCTATTTTTGTAGATATTATTCTTTTCCTAAAAAGAAAACAAAACAACAACCAAAAACCTTTACCCTTTCTCTAGTCCTACAGTCCCACACTTATTTTTCCACAATCTTTTAAATGTCACTAGAGTTCAATGATTTTATCTGTCACTTCCTGCAGTGCTCAAAGATATAGTTAATATGATGATAAATGTCCTGAATCAGTGCACAAACATTTATTTCATACCTATATGTGTCAGATGCTAGGGATAAAAATTATGCAGTCCCTGTCCTGAAGTTTACATTCTACTAGAGAAGAGTAAATACAGAATACATGTGTAGCACTCCCTCTGGCTACTTCCTCACTCCCACTTGCATTGGCAGGCCAGAGGGCATCTCTCCTCAAGGTTTCCAGGGTGACTCTGACAAGCTAGGGTGTCTAGTAAGGTCACTCACAGGATTCGCCAGTTTGCTTTCTACTAACAGAGAGACTTAATTATCTTTTTAGCAAAGATATTTAATAAATGAAATAGCAATAATATCAGTTAAAAAAATTCCCCTCCCTCCCTACAAGGTCCATAGGAAGAATAGGTACCAACTGAACATGCAATGGTAGTGAGACACACATGGAGGCAATGGATTAACACAACTCCTTCTTACTTCTTAGAGTACTCTGAAGTTCCCCTTGGGTGGAGGACTCTTCTGGGCTTGGTTGTTGGTACCTCTGTAGAGGTCCATAGCCAGGAAGGCTGTTTCTGATATAAAAGATGACTGACAGTACTTCTTGGATATGTTGTCTTCTACTGGTCCAGTCTCTCCAATGCCATGGGGTGGGAGCAGGGAGAGAGTGAAAGAGGGGAACACTCCATCCTTACATTCACAAAATAAAGTCAGGGGAGTTTGAGGAGCAAGGGAAGTTGCCAGCAACCTGGGAAATCAAGAAACAGTTTATGTAGAAGGTGGTGCTGTACGTGAGTTTTGAGGACTTTAGGGATTCTAGTAGGCAGAGGTAAGGAGGGAGTTCATTTCAGGCATGGGGGATGGTCACTGTAAAATCACAGAGATGAGAAGTTGATTGTTGTGTATGGGAAATAGGAAAAAGAGCAAGAAGAAACCTCAGGTTCCATCTAGTTCAACCCCTGAATTTTACAGGTGAGGAACTGACATCCAGAGAGGTCACTGACTTACTCAGGGTCCCACAGGTAGTAAAGAGCAGAGCCAGAATTCAAACCCAGGGCCACCGACCCCAGTACTGTATCATTCTACCTTATCTGTACCAGGTGACATGAATCAATCAGGAGTAATTAGGTGTTTTCTTACAATCAGTTTAATTTTCCGTGTGCAAAAGTCATTTGCCTTCACCAGTGAGCACAAGGCATTAAGTAGCTCTACTCTCTATCTATTGTCAGTATGTTCCCATCTCCTCCAGTTCCTCCTCTTTCCTTTAAAGAACCCCAAACTCTTTGCTTCCCTCATCAACCTCAGTTCATTCTCACACATTTTTTTAATAGAACCATGTTTTCTTATATTCAATCTCTTTTGTCACTTCTGTATTTTATAAATATATGTGTAATATATACTTTTCACTTCTATGTTGTATATATGCTTATAAAATATCATAGTGATTAGATAGATAAGTGTTTTTTAAATCTTAGTGGCAATGGTCTCTGGATCCATAGTAGTCTGTTCAGACATCTCCTGTTTATCCTTCTATTTGGTTTTGTGTGCGTCCTCAGAATTTCATTTTTTGAGATTTTTCCATCTCTCATGGAAAAAAATTCCTCTGTGGGATTTTTATTTATGGAATCCTACCTATTCTTTCTCTCTTCTCTTTGAAATCTGCTTTCCCAACCTAGGGTATAGGTCACACCATACCGAGCTTTCCTGTCCTTTATCACAAATTCTAGGAGGGGGTGGTCATTTCTCACTCCCAGAGTTCCCATTTTTCTCTCCATCTGAGTAGCTGGTTTGTCCCTGTTAGTAAGAATCATATCCTGGACAGATTAACCCCATCCCCACCCCCCAACCCTGCCCTTATAGTTTCTTCTATTGGAAACTATCACTAAGAGAAGTTAAGAAGTTATTAACTGCTCTGCTTTTGACAAAAAAGAAAAAATTCCAGCAGAGGTCTGGGTAGTATCTGAGGCTGGACTGGAACTTAGGTCTTTCTGACTCCAGGCTCAGTGCACCAGCTAGATGTGAAGTAGAATAAGGCTAATGGTTGTTGGGAGCCGCTGGAGTTTTTAGAGCAGGAGAATGACAGTCAGACCTATGTTTTTAGAAGTATCATTTAAAACTCTGTGTAGAGGAGGTGTTGGAGAAAAGAAAGACAGGAAGTAAGGAGGACAGTCAGGAACTAAAATAGGAGCCAGCAGAAGGGTGATAAAGGCCTGAAGTAGGGGAATGGCTGCGGCCTCTGCTGTTCTTGTTCAGTTGTGTCCAACTCTATGTGACCCCATTTGGGATTTTCTTAGCAAAGATCCTGGAGTGATTTGCCATTTCCTTATCCAGTTTATTTTGTAGGTGAGGAAACTGAGGCAAACAGGGTGGGGTGACTTGCCCAGAGTCACACAGTCAGTAAATGTCTGAGATCAGATTTGAACTCAGGAAGATGAATATTCTTGACTCCAGGCCCAGCACTTTATGCACTATGGTGCCACCTAGTTGTCCCTGTGGCTGTAAAAAAGATTAGTTCATGGTAGGTAAAAACAGACAAGATTTTGCAGCAATATAAGGTAAGGGAAAATGAGAAATTGAAAGTGAGTCCATAAGAATAAATCTTGTAAAATTTTAACAGAGGGGACTTTAGAGATCGTTTAATTCAGCTCATTCTTTCTCTGGATCAGGAACTTGAAGCACTGAAAGATTAAGTTACTTGCCTAATATCATGAAAACTAATAATGAATTCATCTCCTTGGGCACCGTGTAATTCTTGATATTGACAGGATAGATGACAGTCCTTCTTTGTACAGCAGTACAAACTAAGTGAATTACATAGAGCTGTTGCATTTGTACATTCTCGGTGGCATCTGGATCACAGAACTTTAAGAAGAAAAATCCTGGGAAGACAATAGAGGGAGAGGGAATCTGGCAGCCTGCTAACATTTATGAAATGACTACAATGTGTTGGGCAGTGAACCAGGTACAGGTGATACAAATGCAAAGAATGAAATAATCCCAACTTTCCCATGATGAGGACTCTGGGGGAGTGAGTATGTGTGAGACCCCCACAAAGACCAGTGTACAGGGGCAGGTAACCTGGAATGAATTTGCAGACTCAAGCATTCTTGAGGTCAAGATTTATTATGCTTTGCAGCAGGCAAGAGTTCTTAGGGAAGTTGCAACTTGAATGGGGTATTGGTAAAGTTTATAAAATATTCTATATTAAAACGTGCCAAATATGCTAAATAGGTTATTCAGGGTGGGATTAGAGAGTGGTTAAGGAGTGGTTAGTTCTTAAAGGAAAATGCACTTGTAGTATCTACTGCCCATGTATTTTACCCAGAGTTTATCGGGAAATAGCTCAAGAGGGGGCTATATGGAGGTGTAGTTTTAGGCCTGAAACATCACTAAGTCAACTAACAGTCAGGACTGACTAAAGAATACCAGGCTGGTCTCATCAATGTCTTGTTAGACAAGATAAATGTAAGGGAGTATACGTATGTCTAAGTCTGGGATACGTATGATTGGTCAGTGAGTAGGAAATGTCATTATGACTCAGTACACAGCCAGTACACAACTGGTTCAAACCAATAAATTCTATAGGTGCAGCTGGGTACTGTAGCAGGAAGGGAGATAAAGGTTGTTGCTAGGGCAAGCTGTTTCCTTGGGCTGGAGAGAAACTGTCTGAGATAGTGTTTTGAGGCTAGGGAGAAATGTGATTTTAGAATTGGGGCTCAAGCACATGTACCCAAGTACCCCATCACCCCCACCCACGATAATACAGCTGAAAAAAGCCCAGCAATCATAGGAAGAGGGAAAAGTGAAAGAATCACCACAAGGTAACTTTTTTTATCTTTATATTTTTAATTTTAAATTTAAACAATACAAAAGTACAAAAACTACTTAAATACTATAAGAAAAAAATAATTGAATGTGAACTTGTCTGCCATTTGCTCCTGATATTCCCCTTCTGCCCCCTTTCTTTCATGTCCATCTCACTGGCCCAGGGCAACCCTATGTCCTACAGGGCTGCAGCAAATTTAAGGGATCTGGGAATCCTCCCCTTCCCCCAAGCATTTGTGAAGTACTTGCTATGTGCTAGGTACTTTACAATTCTCATTTTATCGTACAACAGTCCTAGGAAGTAGACACCATTATTATACCCATTTTTACAGAGGCAGAAAGAGGTTGTGTGCCTGAGGTCACACAGCTAGTAAACTTCTGAGGCCAGATTTGAGGTCTTCTTGACCCCAGGCCTACAGTTCAACCCACTGCACTGACTAGCTGCCAACATCTTTGAAATTAACCCCTTTGACAGTCTACCAAGGTGCTTCAGTTCTCTCATCCTGAGGATCTTCTCTCCCATAATTCTTGTGCTGGCCTGGGAAAAGGAAGTTGACACAGAAAGGATGAAGTAACTAGTAGAAGGAGTGAAAACAAGGTAAAGAAGAAACTATCATGGAAATGTTTCTTAAGACATTTCTCTCCACAGTATCCTGGAAGACCCTCCTAACTTCTTGACCCTGGGAATCATTGGCCTACTAACTGAAAGTAGTTATTTAAAGGAATGTGGAGCCTAGGATAGGACAGGTGTAGAGGTGGAGAACAACCCCAACAGTAACGGCCACTTGCAGTCTTGAATTGGAGCACTGTCCTAAGTAATTACGAGACATACAATGTCTCACCTCCTCCAATCCTGATGGTCTTAGAGAACAGAGAAGAGGCAGCCAGTGCTAATGGAAGGGGCACTGTAGAGACGGATTTTCAGAGGGAAAGGATTGGCCATAACGAAGCACATTTTCAGCATGCATACCATAGAAAAATCAGCAGGGACAATAAAGGCAGATGAAAGTTGACCAGGGAAGAGACAAGAAACATTCAGTAGGAGGAAAAGTTACCATCATGGTGGAAAAGGGGGATTGAGTCAAAAATCCTCTTAGGAAGGCAGAAATATCAAAACAAATTCCACAAGGTCCAGTGAAAATGGCCATGGAACAATGGCAGGTGAGAAGGACCACCAAAGAATTGAGTGGAAAATATGTATTTTTTTTAAAACATAGAAACTGAAGCTCTTAAGGGAGAAATCCGTAAATCTAACCAAACATCATAGAACTTTGAACCAAAAATAGGGACTCTGAATAACAATAGATTCTCTGAAAAAGAGAACAACAGAACTGAAATGCAAAAACGCCAAAAGAAAAATATGGAAAACCAACAACAAAGCCAAAATTGGAAGATGGCATTAGAACCCTAGCAAACCAAAACACTGAATTTAAAAGACAGGATGATTAGAGAGATTAAGTTTTCCAAAACAGCATTATAAAAAGAAAATACTATGCTATAAAAAAATCATGTATAAAAAGTGAACAGAAAAAGGGGAAGCAGATGGCTTAGCATAGATTGAGAAAATTCATTAAACGTCAACAAAAAAATACCTCACTGAAACAAAATTGTAATAAAAAACTGAAGGAAAATAGCAATTTTGTTTGAAATAAAGAAGAGTAGAGGAGGAACTTCAATTTCCAAGGAAAATCTATGACAATTATACAGGTTTATTTCATACTTATAAGAAACCAATGGTTTCATCTGGAATATGATATTCTGAAAAGGCAAAGAAATAGACTGACTTCTTAAACAGCAGCATATTCTGCTAAGTCAAGTCTAAAAATCACAAATAATTTTATGTTCATAAAAGGGAAGAATTAAAACCATTCTTTCAAGAGATACATAGTAGATAAATACTAGCAGATATATAACTAGCAGTTTTAGCACTGAAGGCAAGCTTCACAAAATGTGCCTTGGGTCAAGCAGCCGTAAAATATTCTTTCAAATCAACTTTTAAAAATGGATAATATGGAAATGTATTTTGCATGACGATCTGTAAAATGAGTATCACATTGCTTGCCTTCTCAAGTGGTGGGGTAGGGGATGGAGGGAGATAATTTGTAACTCAAAATTGTTAAAAATTAGTGTTAAAAATAAAAGTTAAAAAGAATTGAACATAACAATAAAAAACTTTGCTGAAAGAAAAAAAAAATCAGCTTTTAAAGACAAATTAATTTGGTAGCTGGTTCTCTAAAACATAAGGTATAATGAGGGAATATATCCTCAGACTCTGAGGTGAAGACAAAGTCTCCTGAACATTTCAAGGCTGCTGAAGGGCAGGAGGGCAGAGTAAGGGTAACAGAGGAGGCCTGGGGAAGAGTTCACTTAGAGTGCAGCCACAGTGTTCCCACTTACATATCTTGTAGCTTCCTATTTTAAATAATTATTCTTGCTAACTAGATGTGCAGCTCATTTGTTTCCATGTTGTTGAAGGAAATATATATGTTATCAGTACCCTCTGAATTTCGATACCCTAGGGCAGTGATGTCAAACTCAAATAGAAAGTGGGGCCACTAATCAGTAGTAAGGATGGCTGAAGGCTGTATATTGACAAGTTTTAAAATGATATTATCATTTTGTTGTATTTTTATTTATTTTGTTAAATATTTCCCAGTTACATTTTAATCGGGTTCAGGCTCAGGAGTATTGGGGGTCATCTAGGTTCATAAGTGGAACTGGAACACTTTTCTTGTAAAGGACCAAATTGTAGACATTTTAGGCCTAGTCAAATCTAGGCTATTATGTAGGTACTTATATTACAAGAAAGAAAACAATTTCCACAGATTTTCACTGACAGAATTGACATAATAATAAGGACAAAATTTTTGGTAAAATAGGACCCCTAATGAGAAGATGGTGTGGCCCTCAAGGCATTGTTAAATTATACCTGTGTCACTGGATTTGTAAAGAAACTGACAGCCAAGAAGTGCTGAGCCTGGATTCTGAAATTCCTGAATTCAAATTCAGCATAAGATATTTACCAGGTGTATGACCCGGGCAAGTTACTTTATCACTTAATTTCCTCCTGCCTCAGTCTCTTCCTCTGCAAAATGGAGATAACAGCATCTGCTTCCCAGTATTGCCCTGGGGATAGATGAGATGGGATTTGTAAACCTTAAAGTGCTTGTTGTTACTACTACTACTAAGCTTAAAGAAAGAAGGGGAGGGGCGGGGGAGGAGCAAGTGTTTCCTTCCTCCTACAAGGAATGTTTATTCTTCACTGCAAAAAGTGAATCAAGCTTAATAATAGTTCAGACAAATTCACTTCAGGCTCCCAAGTGTCTCCACTGTATTGGAAGGATAGATTAAGACAAAAGTGGTCGTTGTGTCCCTGTTTGCAAATAGTTTTTCAATTCAGAATGTCATGTTCATTCAGAGTTACACCTCCCCTCACAGAAATTTTGTGGAATAAACAAGACTTACAGGAAGTTCTGAAGGTCAGCCAATCCATCCCCTTGCCTCCACATAAAATTATACTTAAATGATCTCAGAAGGGTAGTTTGCCCTTCAAAACTGCCACATAATTTGCAAGGTCTGTACCCTGCCTAGGAGTAAAATTATAAAATTCATCTAGCAGCCTCCTCCTACAATCCTTTTCCATATCTTGAATTATCTTCTGCAGAAGCAAAGAAGCTGCTTCCCCTGGGAAGGGGAGGGGCTCAAAATCCCTTCCTATGTAATGGATGAGTTCCTGTACTTCAGAAACTGGAGAAGTTGGCATATGAATCATCCTGCAGCTGGTTCCATTCAATGAGAATTTATTAAACGCCCACAGCATGCATGACACTATAATATGCTAATTAATTAGATCAGTAGAAGGACCCAAAAGAGAGACATACGCCTTAAGGAGAAAAGATAAAAATTTAAAAAAAACAAACCAAAACTGTGGTCTAGCTGCTGATCATTGTTTTATCATTATTTTAATTAAAAAATAACTTTTATGGTAATGCTTTTTTTCATAGAATTAAATCAGTTTTAGAGTTGGAAGGGACCCAGTAGCCATCTAGATGTCAATGTCCTTTCTAAACTCTAGAGCCCAGAGTCGACCACTAGATGTGTTCTTGTAAGAGAAGTTTTTGGTGTTATTGTTCAGTTGTTTCAGTCATATCTGACTCTTCATGAGCCCATTTGGGTTTTCTTGGCAAAGACACCGGAGTGGTTGGCCATTTCCTTCTCCAGCTTATTATACAAATGAAGAAACGGAGGCTAACAGGATCAAGTGACTTTCCCAGGGTCACACAGCTGGTAAGTGTCCGAAGCCAGATTGGAATTCAAGATGATCCAGCCTTTTTTCTACTGTGATGCCTAACTGCCTGGCACATAGCAGGGACTTAATCAATGCTACTTGGCGGGCTTGACAAACCCAAAATTAGTTTATGATTGCATATACACAACAGCAAAAAACAGTTTAAAAGTGAAAAGAATGAATTGATTTAGTAGATATTAGTTTGCCCTGACTCTGTTCTGTTCAGTTCTGGGCACTACAGGTTAGGAAATGTGTTGACAAATGAATTTTCAGAGAGTAGCTGAGACGATGAAGGACCTGGCGTCCATCTTGGAGGAGGATCAGCTGAAGAAAATGAGCATAGTTAACTTGGAAAAGAACTGTGGACTGGGACTGGGAAGGCAGAGAACTGCTTTGAAGGGCTGCCATTAGGGGCTAATAACTGGAAGGATAAAATTTTCAGTTAGAGCAGTAGATAGAGCATTGGGCCTGGAGTCAGGAAGACCTGAGTTCAAATCCAGCCTTAGACATTTAATAGCTATATTATTAAATGCCTGTTTTCCTCAGTTTCCTCCTCTGTAAAATGGGGATAATAATAGCTTTTCCAGGCTGTTGTGAAGGTCAAATGAAATGATGATAATAACAATAATAAAGTGTTTAGCATGGTGCCTGGCACACAGTAAGCACTATATAAATGCTAGTAGTAGTAATTAAGGACAGCAAGTAAAAGTTGTAAAGAGGGAAATCTAAACTTGATGAGGGGGAGTAGGGGGGAAATTCTAACAATAAGAGCCCTCCAGAAGGGAAGTGGACTGCCTCTAGGAATAGTGGATTCCCCAGTAACAGTTTATATCTTTTTATAAGACCAGAGGACTTCAGATGTACCTTCTAACTCTGAAATTCTCATTCCATGTTCAAATATATCCACTTCACCTGGAAGCTCTCCTCATCTGCAGGCAGCCAATCCAGTTTATCAATTTAATTCAGCTATAGGCATTGATTGGTTTTGTGGCTGAAGCTAAGTGGCAGGTTGGACTTGGTTCCTCCCAGGACAGAAATCATCCTGTCACCATGGAGACCAACCCTGCAGAACATTATACTAAATGACAGTCAGACCAATTCTACCAGAAAGTGGTCATGTTAGAGTTGGCTCTGTGGTCCGCAGCAGCTCTCAGCTTGTGCTGATAGCACGTGTCCAAGGCACATAATAAGTGTTGAATTAATTACCATCTCAGCTAGAAAAGGAAAGCTACCCTCTCAGAATCCACTGGTACAATTTCTAAAATTCTATGTATCCACTTCATGATGCTATAAAAATAGCCATTTTTACTTATAGATCCAGTCACATTCTGTGCATAAGAAATTATCAGTGACTCCTTATTGCCGCCTGGATAAAGTTCATAAACCTCTGCCTGGCATTCAATACCCTCCATCATTCAATGCAGCCTCCTATCAGTCTCCTCCACATTCTCAATGCCTCATCCAAACCAGGGGACTCTGTGCCACCCAAAGATGTATCATGCTCCTTTGGCACCTTTGTTTGGGTTGTTTTCCTGGCCAGCATTGCCTTCCCCACAAATTACAATTTCAAGGAGATGGAGAGTGAGGAGGCATTAGATAAATACACAAGATGCATTTAAAGGGGATGCAGAAATGTGAAAGCATGGATCTCCATCTGGAAACCTCAGATCAGAACCTCATTTTGGTTCTAAACTTTCTAGTCTTTCAGTTATCTTTCAAATCTGAAGTTCTGGAACTGACCTTGGTTCATTTTGTTTGATCAATCAACCACTAATCAGGAAGTATTTATTAAGCAACTACTATGTGCTAAGGGGATAAAGCAAAATTTTAAACAGTGTTTGCCTTCAAGGAGTTTACAGTCTATAGGGAGAATGTATGTATTATGTGCTGTTATACATACTCACACATCTACGACAATAACTCCCAAGGTGATTTTTCTGATGATGGCAGGAGCAGCTGAGGGGATCCAGAAAAGATTCTAATCCTACTGTAGGAGGTGGCTTCTAAACTGAGTTTTGAAATAAAGAATTAATTTCTTCAGACACTGGTGAGGAAGGAGCATGCTCTATACAGAGGGCACAGCCTGCACAAAAGCAGAGATGAGAGATCAAGTTCTACATGGGAAGAATAGAAAGGCCTAGAAAGGCAGGTTGGAGCTGGGTTATAAAGTCTTTAAGTGTCAAAAGAATTTGTATTTGATTCTCCAGGTAACAGGGAGCCACTAGAATTTGTTGAGCAGGGGAGTGACATGGTATGTATGATCTGTGATGAGTCCTTGTCAGGGTCATCATTTCATAAAAAGCCCAGGCCACCTATGCTCTGCTCCAGACTTTTCTACCTTTTCCCATTAGAAAATAAACTTCTCTTATTAAAATATAAGCCCCTTGAAGATAGGAACTGTTCCTTTGTATTTCTATGCCTAGCATTTAGCCCAGGGTCTGGAACATTTTGTTGTTTAGTTATTTCCACCATGTCTGAGTCTTCATGACCCCATTTGGGGTTTTTTTGACAGAAATACTGGAATGGTTTGCCTTTTCCTTCTCCTGTTCATTTTGCAGATGAGGAATATGAGGCAAACTCTGTTAAGTGACTTGCTCAAAGTCACAGAGCAAATAAGTGTCTTGGGCCAGATTTGAACTCAAGAAGATGAGTCCTCCTGAGCCCAGATCCAGCATTCTATCCACTGTGACACCCAGCTACTCCTGGCACATAGCAATCAATAAATGCTGTTTTCTTTCTCTTTCTTCGTTTCTTTCTTTCTCTCTGTCTAATTAATTGAAGAGAGAAAAGACAGTAATAGTTTAGAAAGATACTGCAATAGTTTAGGTTAAAGATGATGAGGGTCTATATTAGGGTGGATACAAGATACTATAGAGGTAGAAAAGGCATAACTTGGTAGCCAACTGTTTACATGGGGTTAGGGAGAATGAGATGTACATGATGGCACCTGTATTACAAACCTGGGTGAACAGTATGATAGTTTTTCCCTTGGTGGGATTATGGAAGTTCAGAATAGGGTTGAGTTTTGGCTAAAAAGCTCTGAGTTCAGTTTTGGATATGTGGAGTTTGAGATATCTATGAACATCTCATTCAAAATGTCTGATAGGCCATCGGTAAAGTGGAGGTGGAGATGAGAAGAGACTAGGGGTAGAAATATAGTCCTGAAAGTCATCTGTATGGAGGTGATAATTAAATGCAACATCAAGGCAGGTGAGAGCACTGAGGAACTATAGACAGAGAAAGGTGCACAGGACAGCCTTAGAATATATCCACTACTGGGGCCATGACTTGGATCATGAGTTTAGCCAAGGAAACTAAGGGGGAGCAGTTATATAGGTAGAATAGCCAGGAGTAATTAGTGTAGGACCAGAAAAAAAAACAAAACAAAAACCAGAGAAGACTACCCAGGAAAAGAGAGTGGTCAACAGTACAGCAGAGGAACACAAGCATGGGAACTGGGAAAGGCCATTGGATTTGGCAATTAAGAGATCACTGTTACCTTAGTTAAGTGATGAAGGCAGTTTTACTGAGAAAGGGATGTGTGTGTTCATCCTTCATTGCTGAAGAAATGATGCCATGACTTGCACTTGACTTTGTTTTGGGTGAGGGAGGGCTGTGCAGGTCATCCATCAGCCTCCCTTCTCCTCCAGAGCCATCTGAATCCAGTGACCAGATATTCATCAGGATGACTGGAGATGACCCAGCATGAGGCAATAGGGGTTAAGTGACTTGCTCAAAGTCACACAGCTAATGAGTTTCAAGTGTCTGAGGTGAGATTTGAACTCAGGTCCTCCTGACTCTTGCACTGGTGCTGTATCACTGCACCACCCAGCTGCCCCTGAGAAAGGGATAAGAGATCATGGTCTGAGGGTCAAGTCAGGATTTTCTAAATATGGGTAGCACCCCCCATCCCATTTAAGGCAGCAAGAGAAAGTAGAGAGGGTTCTGAAAACAAAGAGCCCTCTGTCTTTTAATCCTAAGTACTTACAGACTGAAAACTGTGGCTCAGTTCTTGTATCCATGAATCTACAGAACAGTGCAGCAAAATCTCCACTTGTTTACAAAAAGACGACACTCTGCAGATGAAATCTGCACCAAGCGTGTGTGTGCAGTGACCTGACTGTGCAGCAGGCGGCGATCCTGCCTCACGTTTAAGTTCTGCTTTTGGTGACTGCGACATAACAGCTAGTTTCAGCCAGTTTCCAGGCAGGTGAGAATCCAATAACAAGATCCTACGTAATCTCATTAAACTGCTTCTCAGTTTGAAGAGGCCCTTGCTTTTTAAAGGCTGTTTTTTCTTCAATCAGATAAAACGCTTTTATTGAATGTGCTCTGACGTAGTTTGGGGGGCTGAAGGGATGGGGGCAAAATGAGAGACTTTTTCTGCACCAAACCAGGATATTAAAGCACAGCAGGGTATATGGATTAAATCTGGAAACACCCAAGTCATGTGGTGAAGGTAAAATTCGCAGTCTAGTTATCTGACAGGATCTACAAAATTATGATTACAATGAACCGATGCCAAAACTAGATGAAAAGAAATAAAACTATGCGGCAGAAGTGATAAGGAGTTTGGAGACAGGCTCAAGTAAGAGTAGCAAAAGCTCGTTAATTTAATATTGACTAATTTATAGGTGTCAAAAAAGGAAGCACTTGTTATTCCCAGGTAACTAGCAGGGGTTGACCACTTTTTAAAAGGAAGGAACCCATTTTTAATCTATTCTTAGAACAGGCCTTTTTTTCCACACGCAGAATCTTCTACAATTTCTGAATTGGAAGGGGCCTTAGAGACCATCCAGTCCAACCCATATCTCAAACAAACCCCCTCTGGCCTTTGCTTTTAAGATCTGTCTGTAGTGAGGAACCCAGCGTCTCCAGAGGCAGCCCAGTTTTGCTTTTAGAGAATTTGTGTTTTTAAGATTTTTTTTCTTATGTGAAACTGAATTTCTGCCTCTCTGCAACTTCTTCCCAATTGTTCTGCTTTCTGGGGTCAAACAGGACAAACCTAATCCCTTTTCCACATGACAGCCTTTGAAATACTTTTTTTTTCATTTTTGATTTTAGATATTGATAATTTAGTTTTCTTTGAAATACTTATACTTATCAGGATCTACCTCACACCCAGTTCTTCTCAGGATAAATATTTCCAGTTTCTTCAACTAACCTTTGCATCATCTTGAAATACTTCTCAACTTGGTGGGTGCTTTCAAGCTCATCATATCCTTCCTAAAATATGACACCCAGAAGTAAACATAAAACTCAAGATTTATTCCGACCTGGCAAGGTACAGCAGAATTATCACTTCCCTTGTTCTTGCCACCTTGCCACTCAATGTAGTCTAACACTGCATTAGCTTGTCTGTGATCTATATGGATCAACCGTTAATGGTTTTCCTTCCATGCCAAGTAAGGATCTTCTACTGCAGCATTTTTCCCCTGAAGAATACTTTGGACCCAATCACCACAGAATATAATTTGAGCAATGTTGTTAGAGTAAAAATGAGTAAAGAGACTTAGGTACCAATCTGGGTTTTCTATTACCTGTGAGACTTTGGGAAAGCCCCTCTTCATCTATACAATTGAAGTAAAGTAAGTACAACAGTAGAAGTGACAACAGAACATGGTGCCCAAGTCTCCAGTCTCTGCTTTTCTCCCAAAGTGAAGATTTTGAAAAGTTCTTATGGGCAGAAGTAGATTCACAACTGAAAATTATACACACATGAGCACAACATCACACTCCATTCTATATGGCTATTCATTTAAAATGATGGAGTTCTTGAGTATTGTTCTTTCAGCACAGAAGTTAGTTGGAGAGTCTAGTCTTCCACTTAGATCTACCTCTGGCACCATATCATGGCATGGAGGTGAATGCCATGAGGGCTATGCTTGTACCATCCAAGCTCCAGTAGGTTCTACCATACTGTAAAGACTTTGCATATGGGCTCAGTCATAGAAAAGATAACAGCCTTCTAAGGTCCAGCTTACCCAAGTTCAGAGAGGCTCTCTATTGGGTTCTTTAGAAAGCAATATATTTGTTTAGTCTTAGCAACTCATAAGAGTTGCAGAGGCTGTGAGCTCCACTGATGGAGGCAATATTCACATAAGGAAAATCATGGACCCATGGAACATTAATATATATAGAATCCAGCACAATAGTTGTGATCAAAAATGTTTGAGACAAGGAGTCTCAAATACACAGCCAGTAGGGCAGAAACAGATTAAAATGTAACTGGGAAATATTTAACAAAATAAATAAAAATACAGTAGAACACAGGTGGTGTTGATAAATGATTTTCTAAGTCAATATGTTGCTTGCAAGGATCCTTACGTACAGTTTAGTGGCCCTTTTTCTATTTGAGTTTGACAGCACTCATCAGTGGTATCAAATGATGTTAACCAGAACAAAGGAAGATGGTTTGACAACCCACCATTATAAAGTACTAGAAATGGTCAAATTTCTAGACCTTAACCTCATTTTACAAATGAGGAAACGGAGGCCCAGAGAAAGGAAATTACTTGAGTATAACTCACAAAGGAAGTGAATGATTTATCAGTTAATTTATTATTTCCAACATCTCCAAATTACATTTAATTGTGCTGGTTTATGGTCTTATAAACTATAAAGAATATGTTAGGAAATAAAGAATTGGATGATTACTATGTCAAGGTCTAGGACCTAGCAGTTGAAGGGGTTGAAAAGCTTGTTGGAAAACAAGGTAAGACTTATTGACAGTTCATTTGCATCTGTTTCTCTTCTGATTACAGTGGGAGAAATTACAGATGACGACAAGTGAGAGGAGGAAAATAGTCTGCTCTGTCACGTTCCACATTATTGCTATCACCTGTGTCGTGTGGTCATTGTATGTGTTAATAGATCGGACTGCTGAGGAAATCAAGCAAGGCAATGACAATGGTAAGGCTTTCTTTCTCAACTAGTAAATTCATCCATCCACACACACACACACACACACACACACACACACACATATGTAGTGTCTGCTGGTATCTTCCAATTGTCTGAGAATGGCTACCTAGGGTCAAGGTGTACCATGGTACATAAGGTGTACACTGCCCTAAAGTCACAGCTTGAGCCCTCACTCATGTGATAATCTTTAGAAATTGGAGGACACAAGGAGTTCAAATCAAAGATACTTAATGAAATGTCATAGTAAGCAAGGAAGCATTTCTCCCATAGACCTAGGGCACACTCTCCCACAAATACACAGATTGGCAAAGGGAAGATTAGAGCACACACATAAGGAACTCATAGTCAATGTACATGAATAAAGGGGCAAATCATGACTCCAGTGATGTCTTCTGGGGATTACTCCTTCCTCTTCTCTCTTCATGCCTCCTTCACCACTCCCTCTTCCCATTCTTCTCAGCAGAAGACCTTTTCTTCATACTTTAATAAGACAATGAGAAGCAGTTTTCCATGAGCTCTCTCATTTCACCTACTCTACATTTTAAAACTCTTTGACATAATTGTTTCCTTCTTTGTTTTTTCTAATCTCTGATGAAGAGGTGGCTCTTCTCATCAAGGTCAGACCTCTGTTTCTAACTTGGATTCCCTTCCCTCTCATCTCCTCCAGCCACAGTCCATCTTCAGTTTCTTCCTTTCTACCAGTTCCTTTCATATTGACTAGACACAATCAACTCTCCATCTTTAAAATTCTTCACTGCAACTTCTCACTTTCTTAGTCAAATTTCTTTAAAAAGCTATCTACATTTATCATCACATACTCTCCTCTTTTTTGACATTATTCCTCCAAACTTAACAGAGATCTCTTAATTGATATAACCAAACCAAAGCCTCCAAAGGACTTTGCTGTGTTCCCTTACAACTGGAAAGAGGCACAAAGAGAATCACTATGTATTATGTGCCTCACTAGATTGCTCATCTTGCCTACTTCCAGTTTTAGCTCTGGGAAAGGCATGTACCTTGGAATAAAAGGACTGCTAGCTTAAAAAAGTCTATGACCTTGAGTTCTGGCTTCACTATCATCTTATGCAAAATGAGAGGTTTTGGAGAGATCTCAGGGGCCGATTACAGCTATATAATATAATACCAGTATTTGAAATACATCAGTCATTTAAAAGTCATAGCAACTACCCAGGGAAGAGGATGCTATTATTATTATCACCATTTTACAGATATGCAAACTGAGCCTAAGACTTATTAAGTGCTTTCCCTTGCTCCTTGTGTTTAAGCAAGAAAAATGAGAAAAATGTATTTCTGATTGACAGAGTTGGAAGAGTCTTTCCAACCTTCTCCAATAAGACAGACACCTGGGCCTCAGAAAGGTTAAACCCAAGATCACACAAGTGATGGCCACTGAAAGTGGAATCTGAACCCAGATTTTCTGATAACATCATTATTCCCACTGTACATGGTGCCTTTCATATAATGGATCTCATTTTAAGAGAACATTCTGTTACAGCCAGATTAGTTTTTTAAGTGCAAGACATAACTTAGTAGTATGTCTTCCATTGTTATCTTTTAGGCTGTTCTTATATAACCTGATGGAGTATTTCAATTCCATAGTTCCTTACTGTAGCTGCATGGAAATTATAAAAATAGAAATCTTACCAGCACTTGGAAAGTTCTACATTTTTTTTAAAGGCCTTGTAATAAACTGACACCAAGAGATAGAAAAAGGAGCCAAGTCAGGAGCAGGGCATCTATAAAGCATTGCATTTGCATTTGCTCCTGAAGGTTCCCAATAGCATAGAGACAAGACTGAGTTTCCTTGTCCTCCCAAGCCTGCTTTTGCTGCAGAAGGAACAGATACTGGGGTAGGGTAGATGGAAGCTTGTGTGAGTCTGAAAGTCAAAATTACCCAAAGAATTCCATGGTGAGACTTTTCAGTGTATACCTAGATTTGTCATACCTAGGATAAGTTTCCATTCTGAAGAAAAAAATATTAAATCCACACCCCTCCCCCGCCAAAGACTCACTATTAGTTTTATCTTCTTGTTTTTCTGCAAGTAAAAACAAATATCAGAATCTGCCCTCTTGGTGGCAGCAACACATCCTAGTTCATATCCTAGCCTGGGTGCTGAGCGAATGAAAGTGGCTCCTTTCAGAGCTGAAAGCTCTGACAGCAGCATTTTGCAAGTGCTAGTGAACTCTTATCATTCTCTGAACAAAATGAACTTTTCCAATCCCACCACATGAACTTTAGGTATAGACAGGGATGAAAATTCTTCATTAGCCTCTAGACCTAGGAAAAAGTGTTATTCTTGGCTGACTTGAAGTCAGAAGCCCTAGGGTTCCAGATTTGCCTCAATCACTTGGTAATAATTTTTTTCCCTCTGTAAAATGAGACCCCTATAACACTAAAGGCTCATTCTATATAAAATGAATTGGAAGAATTCCAAATATTTTGGTTTTGTTTGGAAGGCCTGCATTACCTGCTTGCTGGTGAACCAGCCATCTTGGAACCACTCCCTGCTTGTTGCATAACTAGATCCTCTCTTCCCCTGCCTATCCTACAAGATCTTTAGGGCCAATAGTGTCTCATTTCTTATGTATCTTACAGTTCTGAGCATACCAAAAATGCTCCATTAAGGGAGAAAGGGAAAAGAACTGTATCACCTCTGCACAACCCTGGCTAAGGACAAATCCAGCATCCCAAAGATAATAATGTGGTCCTCAGTACACCCGTGAATCCAATCGAGCACATCTTAATACATGTTCATCCTCAGCAGGATGTGGTAACTTCTCTCACCATAGTGTGTGAGGTTACCAGTGGCCTCCAAGTTTCTTCTCTAGCCCAGAAAAAGGTGGAGAGGAAGCCTTTATTTTCTCAAGGGTTTTCTTCCAGGTGCTCACTATATGTATGTAGTGTGTGTGTTGTGTGTATGTGTGTGTTTGGGACTGGCTAGATGGCAAGGGCTTACCAATCAGGATAGCTCAGTATCAATACTCAGTATTGGAAGCTCCTTGAAATCAGCGGACCGTCAGCTTTTTTTCATCTTTGCATCCCCAGGGTTTAGCACTGTCCTTTGCACACTGGAGGCAAGTAAGTACTTAAAGTAATGTTTCTGGAATTAAAATGAACTGAATTAGGCTAATGTCCTTAAGGTAGCATTGGAGACTGTAGGTCACCTCCTCTTTCTGGATTTTCCCTCATCTCATCCCTCTTGTCGCACCTCCTGTCTTTTCCATGTCTCCTTTCTGGTCTTCTTTGCTAAATCCTACACCATTCTCCCAATCCTTTAAATATGTTCCTCTAGATTTCCTCAACCCTTTCTTCTGTGTTGGTCACTCTCTCCTTCTCAGAAATCTCATTCACTCCCATGCATGGCTTCACCTATCACTAATTTGCACGTTAACTCCCAAGTTTTTACCTCTCATTTGATATCTCTGCTGAGTTGTCTCCACTTGCTTCTCCCGCTGCCTTTTGGGCAACTTCAATTCAGTTTTGTCCAAAATTAAGCTGGTTTTCCTGAGACCTGCTTTTCATTCTGTCTTCTTCCAGGCAGTAGGTGTTAACACCATTAATTTGCTTGGTCTCTTAATTCTTCTGATTTCCTCCTTTTCCCAAGGCAGTTTAGCATAGTAGTGGATAGATAGAGTGCTGAAACTGGAGTCAAGAAAACCCAAGGAAGACCTCAGATACTAACTAGCTATGTGACTCTCAACCTCAGTTTTCTCATCTCTAAAATGAGGATGATAAAAGTATCTAAATTCACAGGGTTGCTGAGTGATTAAAGGAGGTAATACCTGTGATGCACTTTGCAAACACCTTAAAGCACCATCATCACATCTCTTACTTTGCTCACTCTTCTTTCCTGCCATTAGCAGTAAAGTAAAACCACCTTAGCGAGGTTACCAAGCCACTCACTCCCACATACATGAACTATTGCAATTTCAATCAATCAACAATTTAAGCACCTACTATGTAGCAAGCACTGTCCTATCAACCACCTGCTTATTAAAACTGGTAGGTGGTCTTAACACTTTCCAGATTTTTTTCTGTCATGTCACTCCAATGAAAAATTTAATCCTTTTAGTTTAGAATTCAAGACCTTGTACAATTTAGCACCAGCCTATCTTCCCAGCCTTCTCTCAGTCTTCTCTGCCACACTTCAGCTAAGGTGTCCTTGAAATACTATGCTTTTCCACCTGGCACCCTTAGGTACTGAGATACACTGATCAGTGAGGCCTTGTCATCTAGCCAGTCCCAAACCTTGTCTGTTAAACTCCTAATCTAGAAAACATAACTATACCATCATAACCATTGCTCCTAGAAAGCTGTCTCAGTTGCTATGATGTCCCAAACCAAAGCAACCTTCTTAGGTTCAGGCTCAGACTCTCATATAAGGGGAGTCTCTTCCTTTAGAATGCCCACTCCTTGAAGGCCCGGGCTCCTGGTAGACAGAAAAGAAAACTTGTGCAATGGTTGCCCACTGGGGAAAAACCCATGACCTTGCCTTTTGTATTCGGGTCCTTGTCAATGAGCACAGTGCCAGATACCTAGTAATCTAATGCTGAATAAATGTTTTTTCATTTAATTTAATCACCCACACTCAATCCTATAAACTGTCTAGAATTTCCTTACCCAAACATCTGTAAAATTCCTGTTCCCCTTTTGAAGTCCAGTTCAAACGCTGCTTCCTTCAGGAAGTCTTCCTTGTCTCCCTCCCCATTTCAAAGACTACTTAGGTTTGCAACTGTTTATGTACTCCTACATTATTATGGTAGTTATTTTATATGTACAATGTCTCCCTGGACTAATTCCAAGGAAAGTGGGGATCTTGTAATGTGTTCGGCATACAGTGGGTACCAAATGTTTGTTGGAGTTATGTTAGGTCTGCATTGCTGATATAGAGAAGAGCTTAAGGGGTGTCTTCTCATTGAAAGAAATGCCCATCTCTCCTTTTCTGCCTCTCTTCTCCTAATAGCTTAAGTTCTTGTATGTTTTCTTGCTGTTCCACCACAGGTGGTAAAAGCTCACTGAATGCTCTAGGGATCAGACCTGCCTCCACCTTCCTGTTCCTTGTCCCTTGGACATCTCTGCCTCTTCTGTAGGATTAATCTATTTAGGCCTCTTTTACGCCTCTCAGCAACGTCTACCAGGAAAAAAGGATCGATGTTTCATGGTCTCTGTATAGTTCTACCTGGTGACAGGCAAAATTTCATTAGGGGATAATGAAATGAGTGTGGATGGCAGTATCTTTCAGTGTCCAATTTGGATTCACCATTTTATGGCCTCTTTTTTATTTTGCTTTTTAGCTTCCAGGCCTAACCTTTATTCTCTGGATCTATGAGCTTTGTTTCAGAATACTTATTTCTGCCCACTGCAGTAGGGACAGTGCATCCAGACTAGGGTCCCCTGATTGGCTGCCAGTGAGTTACTATCCAGTTTCAGAGAGAAAATGCTTCCTGATTGGATTTCAGACAGCCAGGTGTTTATCCTACATGCTTAATCTCCAATTTCATGTAGATCAATTATATTAGAGGTTTGTGGTGAGGGAGAGTTTGAGCCTAAACCCCTGCTCACATACAAATGATCTAAGGGGAGGTTTTTCTCTTCCCATGATTGTCCAAGGCTCGGTTACTATGAGAAGTACAACACTTATCAGGTTTCACAAATGGCTGTGGCCACTGGTGCTTAGACTGAATCTTCTGCTTCTGGAAGTCTGCCCAATGCATGGAAAACTTTAGATAGGTTTTTAAAACTTGTGATACACAGGAATTATTCCTAGCAGGCCACTGATGGCCATTCCTATACTTACAGTATCAGATAGGGAAAGATGTTAGGACCAGGCCTGAAAAATGCAGCAGAATATGGGCAGATGCTATTTGACAAAATGAACTTTTTGGAGGGTGCAGGGGAGCGTTCTCAAGGATTGAACCTTTACCTTTGATTTCTCTTTCCTCCCATTTTCACTCAGGATCATAGGATACAAATTACTTCACCATTTATAAAGCAAATCAGGTAACTAGGCACCAGGATTACAAAATAATTACATATTCCATGCCTTCAAGAAGTACGGCATTTTGTTGAGTGCTGGTTATGCAGACAGTACATGAAGAATCATTTAGTTCACAGATTTAGAGCTGGAAGCATGAAGGTTATGTAGTTCAGTGGTGTCAAACAGAAATGGGGGTCACTAACCACTGACTTAAAAAACCACCTATAACATGTTCTATTGTATTTTTATTTATTTGGTTAAGTATGTCCCAATTATGTTTTAATCTGCTTACTGGAGCAGCACATGGTCTGCAGTCTGACACCTCTCATCCAGCCCAGCCCCCACATTCTTTCAGCAATGAGGAAACAGACTTAGCGAGGATAAAAAAAGCCCTATCATTCCATGCTGCTTTTTTGGCACACAGTTTGTTCAAGATTAGGAGCAAAGGTAGAAAAGGAGATTCAGATTTTATGCTTTATATGTTGAAATGGGATAGAATATTTGTAGCTGTAAGAAACAGGGAAGAGTAAATAAAAGATCTGGTACTGGAACTGAACCTTGAAGGGAAGAATTCCGAAAGGCAGAAGTGAAGAGAAGGGGTTCATTCTGTGTTATGGTCTGTATGGGTATATCCTAGTGAATGTGGGAGGCTGCTGGTACTACAGGTTGGTTAGAACATTGTACACGTGATGGCAAGTAATGTGAAAAAGACTCCAAAAGTAGTCATAGCACTTGGAGATGGAAGGTATCATGGATGCTGTTTTGTCTGATACCTTCCTTTTACAGAGAAGGAAACTGAGACCCAGAATAGCAAAGCTGAGTTCCAAACCCAGGTCCTCTGATTCCAAAGCTAGGACTCTTTCCACAACACCACAGTACGACTTCTATTATTTTTACCTGCTTAGAAAGACACAATAGTTCCATTTTGTCCATTACCAACACCAAAACAACCAGGTTAGGTTGTAATGTAGGCTTCTATCTCTCAACATGACAATGTAAGATGTGATATGGCATGATAGTAAATTCCAGGTGCTAGTCCTGACAAGACCCCTGTGCTAGCAGTGTGACATAGGCAATTTACCTTTAGGGGCCTCAGTTTCAAGATTTGTAAAATGAAGTTGGACTGATCTCTGAAAAATTTTTCCAAATCCAAAATTCTATGATTATAGATAGTAACCAATCTCCTAAATGTTCTCCCAGACTACAGACTTTCTCCAACTGATTGTGTATATTTTGCTGCTGGATTACTATATAATTCTGATATCTTGCTCAAGGGCCTTTCTTGGCTATTTCATAAAGTCATAGGACCATGGGATTTAGAATTCATTTTTCCTGATGAAGAAAATGAAGGCTAAAGGATGTGAACAAGGTTATTATACAAGTAGCTCATGGAAAAGTCAAGATTTGACCTTATGACTTCTGATTGACTGGGATGGTCATGCTGCTCTATCACACTGATGCTCAAGATCTGTGATCTAACATTTTAAATCTTCCATAATTTGGCTTCAATTTACCTTTCTTGTAGTATGTGGGTACCTGAGGATATTCCTGAAATCAAAGTCTCTGCACAAAAATTACAAGGGGTGTTAGAAACTCTTCACCCAGCATTTAAAGTCCTGGAAAATCTGGCTCTAGTCTACCAATCACGTCATATTTATCATTACTTACCTTCATGCCTCTAAGTTCCAGCCAAAAAACACCTCGTTTTTCTCTGAATTGGACATTCTATATCCTTTACCCGAAGCTGTGCAAAGGCTGCCCCCTGCATTTAGTGTCAGGCACACCTTTTCTTCCTGTCCTCTTTGCCCTATGCAAAATCTTTCTTGAGCTCCATAGTTATTAGTGCCTCTTCTTCAAATAATAATATATTTGTCAGCTGATTCCATTCTGTACCATAAGATCTTAACATCCTTGAGACAATTCTTGTGATGGGGGTTGACCTGGGGAATTAGGATTGAGCATATCTAGATTAGGAAATTACTTTACCTAATTCAAGTATGCATGAAAGGTAAGGGCAAGATTCTGAACCAAAGAGGACTATTTAAAAAAAAAAAAGTTTGGAAGAAGGGCATGTTTTGGACATTGGAATGAAAGCTTCTTGTGAGAGTAGAGACTTTTTTTTTTTTTGGTCTTTCCTTATTTCCTCAATGTTTGGCACATAGTATGTGCTTCACAAATGATTGATGATTTGACATGTTGAGTTTAAGGTATTTGTAAAGGTGAGCTGTCAAACAGTGCCCCCAATATTTTCAAGTGCTTCCGCAGCTGATTAAAATGTAAGTGGGAAATATTTAAGAAATAAAAATACAACACAGATGTTAATATGTGGTGGCCTGCAGTGATCCTTTCAGTCTGTCAAGTTTGACATCACTGCTGCAGAGCTTGGTCTGAATTGTCCAAAGGGTAGTTGGTTGATGTAGGTCTAAGGATCATGAGAGTGCATGTTGGATGTATACATCTGGGAATCAACTGCATGGAAATGTAATAAGAGCTAATGAGGTCATCAGGAAGAGATATGAAAAAAGGAGCCCAGGACAGAACCACAGGATACATCTACAATTGTGAAAAACCAGCAAAGGAGATAGAAGAAAAGTCCTATAGGAGAAACAAAAGAAAGAGCAGTAGCCAAGAAGCTACAACATGTAGACTGTAGAAGGTGATGGCCAACCATGTCAAATACTTCATTTATCAAAAGGATGAAATATGGGAAAGGTTATTGGATTTGGCAATTGAGTAACAACTCTGGAGAGGGTAGATTCAGTCATCTGGGGAGATTGGAAAGCCTTCTGCCGAGGGCTGGGGAGTGAGAGAGAGGAGAAGCAAACTGCACCAAGTATAGATAACTTTTTCTACACTCTGCTTTGTTGTTATAGATGAGAAAACTGAGACCCAAGGCTGAGAATGATCAAAGGTGTTTCATATCTTCTGACTCTGCAACTAGCCTCTTACCTTTGTACCACACTGTTTCCAAACAATTTTGGTACTTCCTAACTCCCTTGCATTTGTATTTTTATTTTCATATTTTGGTTATATTGAATCACAAATTCTAGCAAAGCAGTGGCTATCATTCTGTATCTCCGTTAGTGCTTGGCATGGCTTGGTTGAATGATCTGTAAATGGGTCTCAAGTCTTAAGAAATAAAATCCTTATACTATAGCTTTAATCCAGCTTTTAAACTGGATTAAAAAAGGGTAAATTTAATTTTTTCTTTGGGTCACCACTCAAATGCTTCATTGTGACATGGTGATGATCCTGGGTGTTTCAAGAGTATGCCTCCTATCATGATGAAAACTCAAGTATAAGTCCATCAAAAGACAGTCTGTGTCCTCTGTTAATCAGCCTAAGCTAAGTTTATAGATCCTTATTATCCCCAGAGGAATAGCTTTCAAATGAAGGTGTTCCATCCCCCTCCCCCCAGTTCTCTCCACCACAACAAATCATGAAGTTCACCTACGAAAGAAGGGCGGCAGGATCTACATCAACAAAATCACAACCAGTGTTAGCATGGCTGTTATTGGCTTAATCCATCCTATGTCAACTTTTACTGGATTTGCTACATTTTCAGAGTAATTTATAAATCAAAACAATTTAAAATAAATCAGTCTTGAACTCCTTCAAGAACATTTGAAGGCAAGTAAATTGTCCCACCCAATATATGGTTGAGTATAACCCCTTGTTCTGCTCTCACAAAGTCTACATGAAAAATCAAACAACAATTGTTACATGCTAAACTTTTTCTCCTAGATTAAATATTTTATGATGCCCCCAGATGCTTTTCCCTCTTCTGTGAGAAAAGAAAATTAAATTTATATTACATGAGGCATGAGCACATCTGAGATTATCTTATCTAGCCAAATCCCAATTTTGGAAACAATTGTGCTTCCTCCTTTATCTTCAATTTCCCTAATTCAAACATTCTGGTGGAATGCTATGATGCATTATTTATGTGGGTTAAAAAAGAGGAGAGGAAATCACTGCACATAAGGGAAAAAGAATAAGTGTGGACAGCCAGGATGTCCCTGGGATATCACTGTTCATGCATCACAAAGGAACATAGATCTATTTTCAAAATACTACCTATTGGTTCATGTGAGTGTCTTACACGTAAGGGCTAATGTAAATGTAATGAAAATGTAACAGAGTCATAATGATGTGGAAAAGCCACTACCAGTATTCTCATACATCTTTCTAAAACTAGGAACTACAGAGCAAGTGCAGCTTTTCATTAGTAGAAGAAACTTCCTTAATGGGAATTCCCAAAACTGATAAAATCAGATTTTGACAACCCACCTCCCCCTCCCCCAAAAAACAAAACCGATTTAGATGTTTTTACCTTCTTAGAATATTTACTAAAGTCATTTTTTACTTTTTTCTTTAAAAAAAAAAAACATCAGAAATATCTCCACTTGTAAACCATAAATTGTTTACCTCTTTGGGAACACTTTAAAAACAACACTTTTAGAGAAAAAAAATCAATAATCTATGTTTTTAAAAAACCATTTCACTCAGGACAGCAAAATGGCCATTCAATAAGATGCCTCCTATGAATATTAAAAACCATGCCATGATTCAAGATGAACTCTTTACCTACCAATCCTCTGATTATTCAAATCAGGTGAGAAATGAATAGGGAGAAATATGTTTGTTAGGTGTTGGCCACCAACATGGAAGACGCCCAGATGAAAGAGGGATTCCTTTTAGATTATGAGGATCTCCAGATACTCCATTTTGTGAATGACATTGAGCCAATGGCATCAAGCCACGAAATGGAACTACTATCAAAATGAGATCCACCAGCACCCAAAAAAGTGTAGCTTGTCTAGATATTTAGGAAAACCAAGTGGATGATAAATGTCTATTGTCCAGACTAGGACAGAGATTCAGATGGATCAATGTATGTATTTTTCTTAGATACATATTATCTACGGAGAAAAAAATGGACCAAATTTGAGTAAGAGAGCAGGCTGTATTGCCTTTGAAAAATTGATTCTCCAGGTGACACTGTATGACAAATTATGGAATAAAAAAAAAAAGACTACAAAGGAGTCACGTGGCAGGTTATCTTAAGGGCAAGAGGGAGATGGATATTACCAAGAATAATATTGCAGGAGAACAACATAAAGGGTAGCATACCTGAGAGATACGTGACATTTCAATGAGATCAAGAAATAAAAGACACTAAAAAAGGTCTTGTCTTAAAACAAGTATAGATAGAAAGTACACTTCCAAGTATAAATAATATATATATACATATATATGTATATATACAAATATATTATAAATCTGGACAAGAATGTACTTTATCAAGTGAATTGGGCTTCATTGCCCCTAAAACCAATCAAAGTCCTTGATGTTATCATATTTGATTCGTCCTTCAACTTTACCTCTTACGGAAGTCATAAAGCCTTGTTGATTATGTGCTTTCCCATCTCTGCCCCTTCCTAGTTCAAGGTTTATTACTACCACCCTGCATTATCCTAATAGCATCTCCTGATTTCACTCTCTGTCGTATCCAATCTTTATGCCTTTGCCATACTCAACATCTCTATGCATAGGTTGAATCTTTACTTCTCTGCTAGAGAATCTTCATTTGCTCCCTCTTGACAACTGATCATAAGGTCACAAAGAGAAAGTGGGGAAAGAACCTTGAGGTCAGTGAGGCCCATGGAAGACACTCAAGTTCATATCAGGCATTAGAAATGAGATTTGGACCCATACCTTCTGACTCCAGGACCAGTCTTCTTTCCAGACTTTCTCCTCTTTGCCTGGAGTTAAAACTGTCCAAAATCTGGGGTTATCCTACCTTACTAACTCCTTCTATTTTGTGCATCCACCATATGGAATTCTTTTCTCTCCTGTAATCTCCTGCTCTAGTGCCCAGTCCTCACTTTCCCATGATACTAATCATGTCTGAATTAGCTGATCACACAATTTGATTCAGGTCTTCTGATTCCCCAGTCCTATGTTCTTTCAACCATATAAAGCTGCCTTATGCTACTCCCTGGTGTAGAAGAAACACTGGTTTTGTAGCCAAAAGACTACAAAAAGTTCAAATCCTGCCTCGGCTCCCTCTGTGATAATGGGCAAGTCATTTGACTTTTCTGAAGCCCGGTTTGCTCATCTGTAACATATGGGGGTTAGAGGAAGTTAACCCACTAGCTCTGAGCTAGTTTCAGAGCTCTTTTCTCTCTCTGAAACCTATGACCACTTCTGCCTAACTAGAATGTGGCTCCCTGAGGTTGAGGCAGCCAGCAGGAAACATCCCCCAACATATGAATGAAAGGAGGAGTTTTTTTTCTTACCAAATCTAAGGAATGTGTACTCTTAAAAGGAAGAAGTAAGGTCAATTTTAACATTTCAAAATCATTCTGCACACAGAAAGAATGGCCTGAAAAACGCTGTCATATTCCATAATTTGAGCTTCTCATTTTAGGAATACAAGCAATTCTTAACTGTATCACACGGCTTTCTCGTAAAACCACAGTTACAAGTAATTCCATTGCAGTGCATAGCACTTAACATTTACATAGGACTTTAAGGTTTGCAAAACGTTTTACACAGGATCTCATTTTATTCTCACAAATCTGGGGTGGGGCTGGAGTAGTAGGTGCTATTATTATCCTCATTTTAAAGTTGGAAGAAATTGAGGCAATGACATAGATAATAAGTGTCTGAGGCAGCATATGAACTCAGGTCATTCTGACTCCAAGTACAGAACTCTGAAATAAGGTGAGGTCAGTAAGTACTGGACTGGGGGTTTTCATCTCATTGGGCTTCAGTTTCTTCTTCTGTAAAATGAGTTTGTGGGGCTAGAGTTTCTCAATGTATTCCTTTCCATCTTTAATGTTATGTGACTCTCTGGTCTGATGAGAGGATCACAGGGGGAAAAAAATCAAGGCTAAAGCGTATATCTATTTTATTCATGATTGCAAAGGAGCTTTTGTTCAATGAGAATTATTGATTGTTCACTTTAAAAGAAAGGAGTCATTTGAAATAAAACTACCATTAGTATGAGGGGAGGGGTGACTTAAACACTTCCCAGGTTCATATAGGCCAGAGAACATTCTGTCCCTTAAGAAAAATACACTGAATCCATTAGTTGAGCTGAATGCCAAGCAGATCAAAATTAAAAGAAAGTTGGACTGATGGTACAAAGCAATTAATCAAGAACAGCAGCTTTCAAATGTTAAATGATTTTCAGAACTGCAGACAGACACAGCATAAGCTGTAACTGAGCAATCTCCCCTGAACTGTTTTTGCTTCTGCAGCGTAAGTGAAGTGTCTCTCAATAACCACAGCAGAAGGGTACAACTAAGCCCACACTTCCTCATATTTATTAGGGATGCCACTATCTTTCCAATCACACAGGTCTGCAACCTCGGCATTATCCTCATGACTTACCACTGGCTCTCCTTCCCCTCCATCCTAACTTCTCTCATCCTTTTTCTCTTTTTTCTCTCATTCTTCATCATTCTTTTTCACTTGGCAACAGCATCTTACCTAATGAAACTTGGCCATTCTGGTTCTCTTCTCTCCACCTAGCTACCAAAATAATCTTCTTAAGGCTCAAGTCTAAATATGTCACCCCCTTAGGAAGCTGCGGTGGCTCCCTTTTGCCTATAGGATTACACATAAAGTCTGATTCATTTTGGCATTTAAAGTCATGCACAATCTGGTCCCAGAATACTTTATATATATAAAAAATATATATATTGATGCTTTTTATTTTTATGTCTGGATATATTTTCAACCCATCCCTGGAAGTGAAGCCTTCTTTTAGAAGGGGGTAAAATTATATTTATATGGTCTACCTCCTAGTATTAGAGAAGGTATAATTCAATTTAATCTTATAACAAGCCAATAATTTTTACAACTAAAATTTAAACAGAGAGTAAGTATTATACTTTCAGCTTGGGATTTTTATGGGAAAAAAGTGTGTATTTTCTTTTTCTACTTACTACTCCAGTATTAAGTATAAGGTAGTTATCACAACTTTAAGAATCTAGATACCAAGACTGTCTAGTTTCAACACTGGGGAAGATGTATGGGGGAAATGAGATAAAACAGTTAACACATTTAGAGGAAAAGAGTATTATATTAGCTAATAAAACATTTATTAAACACCAACTATGTGCTCATTTTGAATCATTAAGAAAAAGGTTCCTATAATCAAATATTGTTGTTAATTGAGAGCTAGCATTCAAGCCATCCATTTATTACCCATTTCCAAAGAATTAAAGTAGAATTAAAGGTCTACTGGACACAATGAAATCTTTCTCTGATGATTCATTCAGGGTTACCATTTGGCTTACTGGTTACATTGTATTGTACATGGTGTTGTAACTGTGCAGACATGGCATTTAACAGAGGCTCAACTGAAATAATGCCAGATAAGCCAGCTTTTACTGCAGAAGCAATACTCTTCCAGGCCGACTCCTGAAAACTAAACTCTTCAGTATTTTGATGTGCCCTTTCTACTGACATTGGGGATGGTTTGTAGTAATAGTATGAGTGACTCAAGTTATAAACAGATAATCGGAGAAAAATACTGTCTGCAACATGGCAATCAGGTTCTTCAGAGTACTCAACATTGGAACTGCAGCTTTAGATCAAAACGCAGAAAACACAGAAATGTCTAAAAATTTGGAATGCCAAAGAGAAAAATATGAATAAAACAGCAAGAACTGTGAAGTTTTCAGGTTTGGTTTTTTTTCAATGAAAGCTGTACTCCACAGCTTAACAGCATTTTACTGGCTTTTAAGAAAACCATACTACGCTAAAGTAAACTTATTTCTTCAAGTATAGCTTGTTCCATTCATTTATAATGGAAATCCAGGCAAATTAATTGGAGAATAAGGAATGGTCAGACTTAAAAATCTCATCAGACCCAAGTACCAGCTTCCTCCCCTAACTGCTCAGGCCAAATTCGGGTTAATTACAAGCCCATCAATTTTAAGTGTTATGCTAGTCAAAGCAATTTCCACCTATTAAGTTAGAACAAATGCCTTTAGTTCAATTTTCTTAATTAAGAAAAAGTTGTGTAAATATACAAACACACCCAACATTCCATCAAAACCAGATCATTAGACCCAAAAACTTGCACACCTAGATGCAGATGTGAAGTGATATTATAAACCTTCATCTGCTTTTGGGATGAATGTAACTGTAATTAAATCTGAAATTAGATCTGATGAGATAATGACATCTCACCTGATTAGGTAGTGCGTATGACCCTGAGCTATCATGAGAAGAAAAGCCACTTTAGGTTAAAAAAAAAAAGCAAATATGTAAATTTAGAATGCCATTTCTGGTATAGAAATTTGTGATTTAAAATTTCTTTTGTTTTAGTTCCAAATTAAAGTGGATCTATTTATCATCTCTGACACAGATGTTCTAGTCATCCCTTTCTTGGAATTTACTGACAAGTTTTAGACTTTTTCTGGCTCTAAACTTTTCAGAGCTAATTAATGACATGCACTTTTTCTAGAATTGCATGGTTCACATCTATTCAATACAACATGAAAAAACCAGAAATGCCATGCCATTGTAACCTAGCCACTTCATTACTCTGACTGGCACCAAGGGATAGTGAGTTGTTAACCACCTTGCAGTTATAGAGTATTTTTAACTTGCAAAATGCCTTTTGCTTCACAACACAATATGGGTTAGTCAGTTTTATTTAAATGACTTAGGAGTTAAAAGGAAAAAAAAGTTTGAGGTCTGAAATAGACAAAAACAATTAGCAAATTCATTCATTTGGATCTTGCTTATGCTGCAGAAGCAGTGCAGAGACTTGACTCAAAGTTAGGAAACCTGAGTTTTATCTTTAGTTTTGCCCCTTACTAAGTCTGAGATGTAGTTTCAAAGTTCATCAGTGTCCTCAGTTCCCATTACAATCTCTACTTCAGTCACTAACAGCTACTCCTTTTTCAGACCTGTCAACACATTCTTTTTTTGAATGCCAAGATCCTCTATCTACCACCACCTAATGAAGATTAGGACTCTCCAGTCATAATCCTTTCCTGTTCTCTCAAGTCATTCAGAGACAGCTAGTCTGTTATTCATAGTCAGAATGGTTAATCTTTTCAACAATACTTCATTTCTGAATCCCTTTCCCCCTTGTTCTTCAGATGTTTCACCTGATAATTCACAGCCCAAGTAACAACCCTATTCTTTTCCCACTTCTAATTCCAAGCCAGTTTGGCTAGAATTTCTGCATTTACCACAAATTCATCACCTTGGTTTTTACCACTACACCAGTCTTTTAATTAATTTTTGATTTGGCTATGAAACTGCTCACAGTGATGGTTCTAAAGTTCCTCTATTCAAGAACTCAATGCTACACCCACTCTTCTCTTAGCAACTAGCCTCAACCTTATTTTACTGAAGACAAACACTGTCGTCTGGAACCAATTCTTTTCCCCTCACCTCTGCATCTATTCTTTCATCACTCTCTCTGATCTGAAAGGATGTGAAGTGATCTTTGCCAATGTTAAATCAACCAACAAGCATTTATGAAACCCTAAGCAAGGAAAGAAAACTTGCATTCTAACTGTAGTGTGGGAGAGAGCATGAAAACAGGTATATATACATAGAGTAGATAAATTCATAATTGTCCAATCTGATGGTATTTTTTCAGTTCTCATGCTTATTTACTTATCTGCTACACCTGACACTGTTAAGCACCCTCTTTCTCTCCTCTCTGGCCTTTCAATGCAGTACTCTCTTCTAATTTCCTATCTAATCATCTCTCAGTTTCTTTTGCTGATTCATTGCCTCTATCATATCCTTAAAGCTCTGCTCTTCTTTCTACACTTTTTCTCCATGACCTAATCAGCTTCCCTGATGCCAAAGACTTCAGAGATCTTTGTATCTAGCCCCAGTCTTTTCCATGCATTCATTCCAATTTGTATAACCAGTTGCTTACTGGGCTTTACATTTGCTTTGGAGACATATCAAACTCAACATGTCCAAAAAAAAACCTTTCCTCCTATCCTAATCCCTTTCCTAATTTCTGCCCAAGTCACCACCATTTTTCCAGTTGCCCAGGTTTGTAACCATGGCATTATCCTCAACTCCTCAGTCTTTCCTCTCTCCATATATACATAACTTTCTCTGTACTCACATAAATGCTCATGACCTGAGTATATCATGTGTGTGTGTATTCACACACACACACACACACACACACACACACACACTCTAACTGGTCCTAGAATTGTTGCCTGATGTGTTTCATTACCTGCAGAAATTATGTAACTAGCTTGTTACAGTTCCAGCTTTTCATTTTTCACACAATACTAAGATGTCTACAGGCTATGTATAACCTGGAAACTCAAGGCTGGCTCCATTTCTCATGTATGATATCAAGAAATGGGCTTCCTGGCAGCTATTATCTTTACAATAAGGCCTTTCCAGAAATTTTACTGCTGGATGAGTATTAAAACAAATATTGTGTGTGGGTGATGACTGTACATCATACCTAAGTATAGTCAGACCAATGTTCATACTTTCTAGATATCAGTCCAAGCTTGAGCTTACAATTTTAGTGACAAATGTATCTACTGCAAAGCACTTCTATATCAGGGGTGTGGTCACGTGAATCAGAAGAATAGTAAATCTCATTTCTCTGGTGCTTTGTTTCCAAATTCTGGCTCCCAACACTCCTTCAAAGTATGCCGTCAGATATTATTATCCCTGTAGGCATTATGTGAGGTCCAATTTCAACATATCCTCAAGTTCAGCAAGTCCTAATCACCAACAATTTACCTTGACCAAAATATTTTGAGGAAAATGAATATGAAGAAGGTGAACTACATTGTCCTCTATGGACATTTCTCTTATCCCTAACCAAAAGCATTCCCTCTCATATTTGATCTGAGAGTACTTTTTACTCCATGTATATCTCATATTCTCACATTCATTTCTGTTTATTTGAGTATGTGTCATGTAGCCCTTGGCACACATGGAACATATTCCATAGAATAAGTGCTTATTTGTTAATAAGTGCTGCATGAATGATGAATGAAAATTCTAATGTTTAAAGTTCTGTGATTTTATGATGCCCATCTACTCATACTATCTTTGGTATGCTTTCCAAATAGCCTGAGTGAGAAAATGCTAAAACTCTGGAATCCAACTCCAAATCATTTTCATTCATCTATACCCAGGGAAAGAATAAAGAGATTAGGCGGAAGGGAGGGTTGAATACAATAGAACTTGAATCAAGTAAGTGCTAACAGAATAAGGTCTATAAGTATTACCCTCCTGGAAGAGTTTCTCTTGGATACTGTCTCAAATCAACCAACATTAATTAAGCACTGTGGATACAAAAAGGGGCATGAGAGTTTTTGTACCATCGATCTCTGCTGATGTTCAGACCAGTTTTCAACCGTCTCCTTTGTGTGATCATAATCCTTGGCCACTATGTCCACAAAGGGCTCTGTCCTGGGTCCTCTGCTCTTCTTTCCAAAAATTTCCTATGGTTCAACTATCCTATGGTTGGCCTGTTCACCCAACTCTCATTTCTCTTCTGGGTTCCTGTCCAACGTCATCAAATGTCTAGCGGACATTTCCATCTGGATATCCAGTAAGTTAACTGAAAACACTCACAACACAACGCTTCAACCTACCCATCCCTTCTCCTAACTTTCCCCTACATCTATTGAAAACACTTCTATCATTTCAGTCACCCAGGTTTTCAACCTTGACAGTCTCTTTCACTCTGCCTTCAAACCCAAACACATAAAAAAATCTTATTATCTTATATCTATATTTGTTATCACCTGCTAATGAGTCTCATTTCCAGTCTCTCCCCTCTCTATACAGGTGACACATTGATACAGTACAGATCTGATCATGCCATTCTCCTGCTCAAGAAATTTCAGTAGCTCCAGACTACCTGTATGATAAAATACATACTCTTCTGTTTGGCATTTAAAATCCATCACAATCTGGCTTAATCTTTCTTTTACCCCAGATTTCCTTCATTTCATTTCCATATTTTAACCAAACTACCCTAAATTAAAATTCTCCATATGTAACACCATTTCTTGCTTCTGTATCTTTGTTACATCCACCACTTCAGATCCCTAGTCAGCTTCAAAGCTGAGTTTAGGTATCATTTCCTACACAAAATTCTTCCACACTAACTTCTTCCCCTTCCAAAAATTATTTTGTATTTACTTACCTGGATATATGCCTGCACTTTCATTTTGGTCTGCACTGGGAAGAATTTCCAACATCGGTGTTAGGTGAGAATTATCAATGTTACACATCTTGAATCACATGGGGTATCTTGGAACAGGAAGTACTCTAGCATGCTACTTTTAGTCATGTCTGGCCATAACAACAACAATATATTCTTTCCCCATAGCGTCATTTGCCGTGGTGATTTGAATTACAGATACTAATTTTTTTTCTATTTGAAAGGTGTCCTTGAATGGCCATTCTGGACAAAACTCGTTGTGGTGGCCATTGGCTTCACGGGAGGCCTTGTCTTCATGTACGTACAGTGCAAAGTCTACGTGCAGCTGTGGCGCAGGCTGAAGGCCTACAACCGTGTGATCTTTGTGCAGAACTGCCCTGACACTGCCAAAAAGCTGGAGAAGAATCTCCCCTGTCATGTGAGCACAGACATCAAGGATGCTGTAGTAGTGCCTGTGTCACAAATGGGTACAAGCGTACTGCTAACCACAGAGGGCGGAACCCCAGAAGTCATACCAGTCTGATGGGACTGGCTGACCTTTTTCACTAGAGTCTGAAATGTTTTGCAGCCCTCAGTGACTAGAGAGCAGAAGCGATCTTGTATTGTTCCCTCACCCCAACCCGAGCTCCTTACCTATCTTCTAACAAGACAAAAGAAAGATGCATCAGGTGAAATGGGCCCACAATCCCGCAAAGCTGGGCCTGGGGCGGGGTGTGGACATGTGTGTATAAAGTCTGCTAAGAGAATCCTTTCTGAAAATGGGCTAAAACTAAATGGAAATTCGTCATTGGTCACAGGAGCAAGAGGAAAGTGGGGGAAGAATGAAGACTTGAATTTCAATGTGTATTTTTACTTCTAGGGTCTTTTCTGATAAAGATTTCATCTTCCCATACTGATGGGGAATAGCAAACACATCTAGCTTACAATCTTAAAGTTGCTTGCATTAGTCCTAAATCAAATCAGGAAAAGACTTTAATGGGCTACATGATTTCTAAGGTCCCTTCCATTAGTAAAATTCTATAATTCTATAAAGGATGCATATTTTTCTGAGACTTCACACTTTGACAGTAAATAGATTTTTACGGCTACCCTGGAGCCCATTTTGACAGCTGCATGAATTAGAAATAGATGAAATACACATTCAATTGTGTACAATGAAATGTTTTTGAGAAATGATATTCAACAAACATTTATGCAGAACAGAGTTTCAAAATATTTTTTCGTTTTATCTTTCACGCAAAATGCCAACCAAAATTCCAAGCCAACTACTTGGTCCTATGTCTTCTCTGCTGCCACCAAAACAGAGATGACCATGCCTTGGATTTCAATAGTGTCTAAATACTTTTTAGAACAGGAGTGTCATTGCTTATTATATTAAAAGGATTCACAAGCATATAATTCTTACAAAGCATTAATTTAGTTCTATCCAAGTACCCTGCTTGAATGGTTAAAGAAAGTGCTATTCCTCAATAGGTTAAAAAACTAAGTTGCAGAACTTATATGAAGTGACAGAAATAACCAACTTCTGGTTATCTGAAGCATCTGGCAGTGGAAAATCCAATTTAAAGTTGCTTTTGGTTCTACAACTGAAAACCTAAAATTATGACGCCAGTATAGTCTATTAAGTAGTGCCCAAATAAGCAGTTACTAGGGCAGTGAGGACAGTATCTAGACCCATTTCAAAGACCAGTGTCTCTGCTTTATTCTATTTGTTTTGGTGAATCTCACTCTGAGAAAATGGAGCTCAGCAGGCTTGGCAGCTCAGTTGTTATAATGGTTTTTGCATATTCATGTAAAACTAAAGTGTGAATGACATTGCAATGAGCTAGACTATTGATCATAGGTATACTGGTGTGCTCAAAGAAAGATGTCCTACATAAAAAACAACAACAAAAAAAAAGGGTGTGTGATTTGCTTTTGTTAATTGTCATATTTATTATTGTGGCAAGACAGCCACGGTGGCCATAAGAACCAGTGAATGGTTTGCACAAGTCTGGTTATCACACTGATGCAATTTGTAATTACTTGAGTCTCTTCTGTGCTCTTGTGGTTCATTGATTTTGTCATAGGAAGAGGAAAACAAAACCCCTTCCAGGGAGGAGATGGACTATGTTAACTGGTAGTAGCTATCTCCAGAGTTCAAACAATTTCAATTCCTGGAAATACTAAGTATGATGAACAATTTGTCAGTTTTTTAAAATGTATTCATGTATATACACAGCAGCAAAATGTAATGGTTTTCCATTTGTCACAGGACCAAGTTTGTATAAATCATTGCTCTGCAAGGTGGTGTGGAGGGTATGAGATGACGAAGCAAGCAGATAAAATAACATGGGTGGAAATGAAATGCACCAACTATGGATAGACACAAGCATGATCAGTTGCATTTTTTAAAAACCTGGGCCCTTAAAGAACTAAAATCTTGTAATTAAGTTACTCTAAAATTTCTGATCCAAAGATTTAAGGTGAATCCATGACTTTTAACACTAGCTTTGAAAGGCTTAACCATGGGTTTCACACAAGAGTGTTAATTAATCTTGCTTCAATTTTCTAACTCATTTTCTTGGGCTTTATATAAAACTCCATTTTAAAAAATGAATTAGCAATGATAAAGACATTTCCAGAAAAACATTTTACCTGAAAAACATTCTGAATATCACTGTTTTCACCTGTAGGGCACAGATTATTTCTGTAATAACCACCCTAAACAAATTTAAAGCAGTCTCTTCACAAATCTAGCCATCACAGACATATGCACAATCTATATCCATGGTAAGATGAGGCAGTAAAATGAGGTCTCACTGATTCGAGGCTTGTTTAATGCTTAGAAAAGGATTTCCAAAAATGGAAGGAGGGGTGCTGAGAAAAGATAGCAGTCTGGTAACAAACTTGATAAGATTTAAGTAAGATTTTGATAAGATTTTCTGTACCCAGAAAAAAGAGTAGAAGGTGGTAACCCATATTTTGTTCTGTAGTTCCTCCTCTCTATGCTGCACTTTCATTAACCCCCAAAGCATTTTTGATTCAGATTCTTTGTGCAATTGTCATGCAATGTCTAGTCATCTTTCAATCTGAAAGAACTACTTAAATTAAGCATCTAGTGTTAAAGGTTTATTCTTTTGTATTCTGTATGGTAATGATGCATATTAGTCCTACCAATGGAGGGTTCCACTCTTTTTGGTATTCAATAGTTGTTTTTGAACCTTAAAGTGCTGCTCTGGAGACTGAAAATAATATTGCCAAAAAAAATTCCTGTCCCTAGCAAACAGCATCAAAAGAGCATGTATGGATATAAAGTAAAATGAAACTAAAGTGAAATAACCAGCTAACAGCTCTCATTCAAAACTCTTACTCAATTCAGATAGGAAATAATCATTTTGGGTAATAGTGTAAAGCCCTAGAGTTTTACCACTAAAGTATTATGCATATCATGGAAAAATTAAATGGATAGCCCCTTCTGAGACTGTGGATCGTGAGTTAAGTAACAAGAATGAACCTCCAACAAACTGGGAGCCTTAAAAGTTGATTCATCCAATGTAACAGAAAAACACAGAGGCAGTAGAGGGGAGGAGAATAGTGTGGGAAAGAGGACATGGGGAAAAAGAGGGAAGAAGACAAAGGCTGCTGAAGGAAGGAGTCTAAATGAGTTATCTTTAAGAAGGCTCCAGGAAGGACTAACTCAATCTAAACTGCACTTTAATAATATACACTTATAACTCCGGACGGATAAACAGCATTGATTATATAGCCACCTTCTGCAAACACTTGTGATTTTTTAATTTGTTTTGTTTTTGCAAAAGGTGCCTTAAGTACCTACAACTGTTTATATTTTATTTGGTTGGGGAAATGAGTTCATGGTAGTGAGGAAAATATTTAAGGGGAAATAACACTGACTTAGAAAATATGGATTATTTCAGCTGTCTGTATTGACATGAATTTAATTTTTTCTTAGAAAGAAATGGACCTTTTACTTTTCTTAAAAAATTATGATTCTCCAGGGTTTACAGTTTAACCAAGAAGGGTGAAAGCAGTTTTATTCTTAAATCAGCCCAATGGTGCTATTTCACATACCCACAGAACTGAATGGAAGTACTGTTATTTTGGGCTACAGTGTTTCCTCCACATCTAAAGAAAACATATTCTGAAAGTGAACACTGCACTTACACAAATAAAAGAATATTCTAGTTGTGTGCAATTCTTGAAATTAGGCATTTGTGTTATTTTGGTTTTACCCAATTATCTTGCATAAACAATTAGATGTTTTGTGAACTAACGTGTACTAAGTAAGAAAATGAAGGACAAGAAAATATCTGTGGAAGAAAAAGTTTGTATATTAAAAAAGTGACCCAAACCTCTGAAGTTTTCTCAATTTTTTTTCTGGCTTAATTTAATAAAATTCGTTTGTTCACATTTCTACATATTCTTACCTGAAACACTTCAGCAATCTTTGGGCTCCTCTCCTTTGAACATTGGTTTCCAGGGAGAGAGGAGTGCAAGAGGTGGAGGAAAAACATTGTATCAATCAGGATAAAGGAAAGGGACAAGGGGAATTGGAGAGTCAGGTTATACCCTAAATCACTTAAAATTAAATACATAGTTTCAGTGATAAAAAAAAAAGTTGCTTAACTACAAACCACTCTCATATTTCAAAACCTGAAAGTTTACTCAGAACATAAACGTCTCTGCATTTGGGGAAAGCATGCCTGAGTAATCTACAAAAAATTACAAGGATATATAAAATAAGCATGCTATTGAGATCACACTAGTAAATATGATTTGGGGGGATTTTTTTAAAGGTTTAAAAACTTAAGTCCCCATCAGTACTAGGGAACAATGTTTTCTGACAAAAGGCAGATTTAGTTCAGAGCTTACAGACAAAAAAGACATTTCTCTGAAGAGAAGCAGGAATAATTAACTGGGTTTAAGCTAGATTCATGCATTATAGCTATATAATGGCTTGAGAATCTAAGAATATTTGGGATGTTTACCTAACCTTTCTACTCAGTAAACTCCAGTGGTTTCCTACTAACTTCGAAATCAAATATGGTTGAAACATTCACTTTAGGAAAATCACTTTGGCAGCTCAGTGGCAGTTGGATTAGAGTAGGGAGAGATTTGAGGCATTGAGACCAGTTATACTAATTGTTTATGTGAGAGCTAATGAAGATCTGTATTAGAATGGTTATCTATCTGAAAGCAGAGAAGGAAATATAATGAAGAGAAAGAAATGAGTCTGGCAGCTCCCACAGTACTGAGCCAGGGTCTGAGTGCTAGTCTCTTGGTGTGTAGAGAAGGCCACAGTGTTTCTGCATTTCCACAGGACTACACTGAAGGACATGGAGGTCCGGCCACTGGAAGTTGCCTGGTTTTGCTCCTGAACATGGTCCTCCATTGACAAAATGGCTAGGGTTGTTGGAGTGGAACAGTTTTTGCCCATGGAAGAACTGTGAAACTTAAGAAGGAAATAAAAACATGGTAACAGCCTTATTAGCACTATTTTAATTAACTAATGAGCACTGGTAAGAATGGTAGTCTCTTTGTAACTTTTCCTTAGAACATTTTAAAAATCTGTTTCATTGGTAGCTGGGAATAATCAATAATGATCCTGCTTCTCAACTAGTCTTATTATCTCTCCCCTCTCCCCCACACTCACGCATACTTATGAGATAACATGGGGGGTGGGGAAGGGGGGAGAACAGGAAATATTTCTTTACCCACTATCATCTCTGTCCTCCAGGTCATGAATATTCTGATGTACATGATCTTGGGTCTAAAGTGTAGCCTTGTGTAAAGACTAATTTGCATTTTCAGTGATCAAACAGGAATTTGGACTCAGTTCCTGGCTTTCTTCTGCTTAGAAGCTTGGAGACTTTGGACAAATCATTTAACCTCAGATTGTGTGTAAGGTTATTGTGAGGAAAATAATCTATTAGCCTTAAGATGCTGTACTAATGTGAACCATTACAGGAGACAGCATGGCATAGTAAAAAAGAACATTGGATCTAGAGTGCAAGTGGAGGTGAGAGCACTGAAGGCTGCCTGTTTGCCTAAGGCTATGCTGAAGCCCGCGGTGGGGGCTGGCCCCTGGGCTGCCACTGCTTAGGCACAGGGACGTGAAGATCAGATCCGGCTCATTCTCCTGGCTGTGCTGAGGCACAGGGGAGGTGCAGGTGGGGTTGGGGGTGAGGTGGATCCTACTGTTGCCCTTTGTGTACTTCATCACACCGGGGCTCAGAATCTACTGCCAGTTTGCTTAAGTGGAGCTTGCTGCTGCCTTACTGGGACATTTCCTGTCCTGGACTGCGCTGCCCTTTTACCTGAGCCAGACCTTTCCTGCCAATCTTCCAAGTTCTTTGGGATAAAAGATATTTCACCCCATCTTTTTCTTGGTTCTTCTAATGTTTTGGAGAGCTATTTTATGGTTGCTTGGAGGCAAATATGGGAGAGGTGCAGCAATTTTATGCTTACTCCACCATCTTGGCTCCCTAAAAATTACATTCTTACCTAGGATGCCTTTTATTTGGGAGAGAACCAAGCTCAGGTAACAACTCACATTCATTCCTAACTTTCTTACTTAATCAAGTTATCTGCTTGACAGTTGAAACTCTGAAGAAACCAGGCTCAAGAAAACAAGAGCAGAGGGAAGGATTTAGAGCAGGAAAAGACCTTAGGGGTAGAGTTGGTCCAACTCCCTCAATTTGCAGATGGAGAAATTGTGATTCTGTGTGGGGAATTCAGAAATCAAGCATAGTAAGAAGTAGAAATAGATCTTAGGATCTTCGCTGTGCTTAACAACTGTTAGTACTCAAAAGTAAACATAGTGTAATGGTTGGAGTGGTTGGAGGGCTGGACTAGGAAGTTAGGATTACCTCAAGGTAACTCCCTGTGTCTGACAATCATTAGCTGTTTGATAAGAAGCATGAGGCTCTCCCTGAGCCTCATGCAAGTAAGACTTATCTACTAAATTACATACCACACTGTAATCTCTGTTGTCATAGATAATTTACTACAAGATCCATTTTAATAATAGAAAGTTTCCCCAGACTTGCAAAATCTGAAATGTTTATATAATTACGAAGCCATTCCTTTAACCTAAGTTAATGAAATAAATAAGAGCAAACTATAACAATGAAGGAAAAAAGGACCTAATTCTGCCAATATAAAAATAAGCTTTATTTTTAGCCTTTATAAAGGATGCATATATTTTAAACATTGACAAATTGTTTTAAGTTAACAAAAAATAATTTCTCAATTTGTCTTTCCCTGAACAATTCATTTATGCTATGAATGACACACGTTAAAAGTATGTTGTAAATAAATAACACCAAATAACCTCATCTTTCTAACAAGTTTGTATTTCTCTTAATTCTAAAGGAAGGCATACTTTCTGTAAATTTATCCCATCCCTTGAAAAGAATGAGTAGATAGATATTTTCTTCTATATTAATACTGATTCTGCTACAAAAATATCATACTTCATGATGGGAAATCAGGAAATCATAAAGCAACCAATATTCATTTATGCCCCAGTTAAAAGACAGATTAACTTAGCAAGAGGGGGAATTAACATAATAAGACACTAATGGTTCTTATGAATTTTTACACTCTTCTTTGGTTGTGAAAGCAACAATTAATATGTCAGTGATGAATGTTTTCCTTCTATACAACATACTTCTAATGCTACTTCTAATACTACTTCTAATAAAAGGAGGGAGGATAGTATAATAATGAAAGGGTTGGGTTTGTCATGACAGTAGTGAAACTTCTGCTCTGGGCTTCTAAAGTATGCACAAACATGTTAAGGAAACAAGTTTTTACACCTAACCAAAAAATGTGATAAGGGATATCACACTTCAGGAGTATTCTGGGGAACTATCATGGTAAAAAGCAATGAGCTTCACTACGCTAAGCTAGAAGGCAGAATCAGAGGTAATGGGGATAGAAGGTGAGGCTTGATGTAAGGAAAGACTTAGCTAAGCCCAAGTGGACCAAGCTGACACTTCAAACAGCTGGCTCTCCCTCACCAGACATCTTCAGCAACACTCGAAGGGTATATTGTAGAAGAGATTCCTGAATAGTAAGGGTATAACCTAGAAGAACCTGGAAGTCCTTTCCAGACCTCAACTAATAAACCAATTCCTTTCTCCTCATCCTGATACACTCAAGTAGAAGGATCACTAGCTTGCATTTCTGTTCTAGGTAGCTTAAATTAAAATCTTTAAACATTCTTCTTCAAATATGACTTATTAACACATTCTTTTAAAACTGCACAGCAAATATTACTTTATAGGGCAGAACAGACAGATTCTGTAAATCTATATGAGCAGAATATTTACCAGGAATGCTTGAGAATTCTATAGTATTAATTATTTCTTCTTCAGTCAAATCAAATAGAACTAGGCCACCTCCGGCATTTCCTCATCGGAGTCATCTGATCCATCTTGGCTCTCTATTTCCCCCAAGTCTACCTCTGTAGACACAATATCTTTCTTTTTATCCTTGTTAGAAATTCCATCATTAGCACAAAATTTTCTCATCATAATATTTGGCAGTTTCTTCAGATCACCATCCCATTCCCTAGATGAAAGGAGAGAGTGCACAGAGAAAGCAGAGGATAATCAATATTTGCAAGTGTGAAAATATCACAAAGGAAAATACAAGTTTATTGCATTTCATACACTGAAGAATAGCAATTCCCCAAAGACAGAGCAGGTTACAAACAGCTACCAACACTGATCTGTAGCACTTTAACAACATCAAAGTAGAAAAGCATCAGGGAAGGGACACAGTTGGCCTTGTCCTCTTCTCTGTTCTGCCACAATCAGAACATCCCCCCAAGGACTTTGTGATCTAGGCATATGCAAGAGCAGGGAGCCTGAAATCAATGACTCTAAATGTATGGAAAGAAGACATTCTAAGTCCCCTAACTATATAAACTCTAAGTACAATGATGCTACAGTACCCCAATCTATGTCTGCCCCAGCACTGAGTATTTACTTCTCTACTTGGAACACAAACAATGATTTAAGTTGAAGAAAAGTGAAGACTCAATGTAGTACACATTAGAGTGTAACCTCACCATTTGGAAATTCTGAACTTGCCAGATCTCATCAAGTTATAACTGTTGAACTTGTCATTTATTAGAAAGCAGTCTTCAAAAGAATGATCAATATGAATAAACAATTTAATTCAACAAGCACTTGGTAAAAGCCTATGTGCTAGGAATTAGGTGAGGTGCCATGATATAAAGCTTATACAGCATCTAGGTGGCACAATAATGGACAGTAGTAAACTTAGAAGCCCAGGAAGACCAAGGACCAATTCCTGCTTCAGACTTATATCAGCTGTGTATCCTTTGGCAAGTCACTTAAGCCTCTCTTGCCTCAGTTTCCTCATCTGTAAAATAGGGATAATAACATATGCCTCATAGAGTTGTCATGAGGTCTGTTTTGTAACCCCTGAAACACAACCCAAACCCTCGCTGCTCTCCCCATGTAAGTGAGGAGAGAGTATGTTTTTTCTGGTCATGGAAAGCTACCTATACAAAGATGGGAGAGAAAATACCCAGTCTGAGGGAACAGTAGGAAGACCAATTGTGCTAGAATGAAAAGTATGTGAAATATAAAAATCAGTCTAGAAAGGTAGGTTGGAACCAGATGGGGAAAGGTTTTAAATGCAAGAGTGAGCTTTGAAATTTTATCCAACAAGAAACCACATCATTGAATAGAAAAGTGAGATGGTTAGATCTTATTAGATGATTTAGGAGACAATAAACTCAATAATACTAGATAATAATACTCTTTCGATAATATCCTACGCATAACACAATTTATAATACCATTAGTGATTACCAACAACAGGTTCATGTGAAAACTTGTAAAACACAGGTTAGAATCTTTACATTCAATATAGCCAGAGTTTCTACTGGAAGAGGTATTTTTTTTTTTGCTTTCCCTCAGATATTAGTAGAGCAACAAAACTGTGTTTAATTAATAATTTTCATGTTTAATCTCAGCATGGGAACACAGATTTAGATCTAGAAGGGATGTGACAGATTAACAGGTCTAACTCCCTGTACTTCACAGATGAGAAAATTGAATCTTAGATGTTATATAATTTGCTCAGGGTCACACAACTTAGTAAATATCTAACACAGGATTTAAACCCAATCTTCCCAATTCCACAGTGGTACAATCCCTCAGGATGGGGATGGAGCAATTCTGATTCTCAAGTTTGGATTACTTTAGAAGCCCTCAGAACGAAGCACATGTTAACAAAATGATTCTATGCCTCATCACCAAGATACATTCATCCCTTTTCTTTCAAATATGCTATTTCAGATAAAAGAAACTAGTAAGACATTCATAAAAGAGACTAGCAATCTAGATCAATAAGAAGCCCTAGCCTTCGTATTGGCCCAACCTAGACCTACCCTGCTGCTGTTCCTAGCCATCTTCAACCCTATCTCCATCTTTTCACTTCTTGTTCTGGAAACAATAACCAAAACAATACAATTATTCTAGGAAAAAGCATATGAATCAACTGCTCTAACTCTACTTATCATCCCTTTAACTTCCATGGCCAAAAGAGCCCTTTCTCTGGCCACCATTCCATACTGACTTCCTCTATTAGAACAAACTCCTTGAAGACAAGGAGTTTTTACTTTTTTCACTTTTCTTATTTTTATACTCAGCACAATTCCTGGCACACAGCCACAGCCACTACTTCAAAAGAGAAATTATGCAGGTAGAAGTAGGGAGAAAGAATGCCTGAGCCCCCTGACTACTCAATGGGTTTGAATTAGAAAGAAGTCAATAACTCAACTCTTACAGGTGAGATGAGATGGGAGAACCACCAGACCTTACCATCTACCTTGCTACTTTCTCCTAAGATTCTCCAGGCTCTACCATTTGCTCCGTTTCACCTGGTAATGACATCTCATCTACTCTTTGACATCTAATTCACCACTATATCTTCAGCACTTTTGGGTTTTTCAATCAGCCCTGCAGTTCAATGTTCATATGTCTGTGAATATAAACTTCCTCCTTGAAAGCAGAAACTATGTACAAATTTTCTATTTGCATATGCAACAATTACCATAATTCTTGGCATATAATAAGTGCTTAATAAATGTTTATTTTTCATTCATATGCTGAACATACAGGAAACAGATGGGATTTTTTGTGAGTTATGAGAAGTTCTCAAAAGTTCTGCCAGGAGACAGTAGACTGACAGATTCTACCATGCTAGAAAAGCTTCAATTATATATAGTTCCAACAGCAGACCAAGTCTACTTTCTAAGGATCAACCTAGCTAAGTACAAAGAGGCTCACCACCAGGAAGCAAATGGTTAATTCTTTGGCCATGGCAATTTATGAAACAAACACCAAAGAACTCTTAGTCCTAGTCCTATGCACGCCCTCTTCAGCTCCTGCAATGATAATGACAGGGTAATGGAATGGGAGACAAAATGTACTGAAAAATCATACAGTTTTTAGACCATCTATAATTTGAAATTTGTCTATGTTACTCTAAATGTGAAAACCTTATTCACTTACTGTCTGTGTTCATCCTTCGTTGCTGAAGAAGACCATGCCATCAGAGAAATGATGACATGACTTGCACTTGACTTTGAGTGAGGGACGGCTGTGCAGGTTACCAGCCTCCCTTCTCCTCCAGAGCCATCTGAATCCAGTGACCAGATATTCATCAGGATGACTGGAGATGACCCAAGATGAGGCAATTGGGGTTAAGTGACTTGCCCAAGGTCACACAGCTAGTGAATGTCAAGTATCTGAGGTGAGAAATGAACTCAAGTCCTCCTGACTCCTGCATTGGTGCTCTATCCACTACACCACCTAGCTCCCCACTTATTCAATAACTAGAGTGGAGATGAAATCCACTAGAAGAACTGTGTCATGGCAATCTTAAAATTTTCAGTATAAACTATGCCAGGAGGGGGCGGACCCAAGATGGCGGAGTGAAAGCAACGACTCACCTAAGCTCCTGGACAAATTCCTCTGGATACCTCTGAAAGGAGAATCTGACCAAACTTTGGAGGTGCGGAATCCAGTGGGTGACAGACTTTGACGGATTCGGAGCCCAGGTTAGACTGGAAGGTCAGCGGGAAGGATCTGTTCCGCGGGGGTGAGCCCCAGTGCACAGTGCAGCGCGGTCAGCGCAGCAGGACGGAAGGGACCTGAGAAGCCCAAGAGTGGCGGGCGAAACCAGCGGAGCAGGAGACCAGCCAAACCGAGCCGGTGAGAGCCGCTGAGCGCCAGATATCAGCGCAGCAGCCCTTGAAACCTTCAGCCTGAAGACTAAAACTTCGGTAAGTCGCCTACTTGAACTTCCGGGAGCCAGGATGGCGGAGTGATCAGTAAATGCTCTCTCCTCCCCCCTGATGACCGTGAAAGAACCATAAAATATTTCCCCAGAAAAATTTTGGATCAGCGGGAACAGCAGAAGGGGGCAAATAGTCTCATAACACCAGAGGCTAGGAAAATAGCAAAGGGGGATTCTTCCTACTGTGGCGGAGGCAATCCGGAAGGACAGACGACCCAGGGCAGAGAAAATTCGCACTGAGACCCAGGCAAGCCTCAGTGCCAGGAGACGAGACCCAGGAGGGGTGGGAACACGCCTTAGCATCTAGGCGTGCCTCAGCCCTCCAAGGGAAAAGGACAGACAATAGGGAAGCTGGGATCACCATCCCCTGACCTTGCCTTTGCCTCAGGTCAGCTGAGGAGATCTCCTGTGACCAGACCACCCCTCCCACACACTTAACAAGCTAACCCCAGGGTTGATCTGGGAAACAAAAAACAAAAACCTGCTTTTAGCTTCTTCACACATCAGCTCAACACAAAGTTCTGTACCTTCTGACTGAAATAACCAGAAGCTACAACACTCAGCCAACATCATGAATCAGAAAAAGCAGACGAAAAGTGAAAAAACCATAGAATCTTTCTATGGGGATAAGGACCAAAACACAAACACCAAAGAGGTCAGAGCTGAGACTGTACTTCCATCTGAAACTTCAGAAGGGACTATGAATTTCTCGCAAGCACAACTAGATTACCTGGAACAGCTGAAGAAGGGAATAGAAGAAAAATTGGCCAATGATTTTAAAATTATAAAAAAAGAATTCACTGATGAGAACATCACTTTGAAAAGGAAAATTAAACAAATGGAAAAGGAAGTTCAAAAATTAACTGGAGAAAATAATTCCCTAAAAGGAAGAGTTAATCAAACGGAAAAGGAAACCCAAAACCTAATTGGGAAAATTGATCAAATGGAAAAGGAAACACAAAACCTAACTGGGAAAATTGGTCGAATGGAAAAAGAAGTACAAAAATTAAATGGAGAAAATAGCTCCTTAAAGGGAAAAATTGGTCAGATGGAAAAGGAGATGCAAAAGTTAACTGAAGAAAAGAATACGATGAAGATTAGAATTGGGCAAGTAGAAACTAATGACTCAATGAGGCAACAAGAATCAGTCAAAAAAAATCTAAAGAATGAAAAGATAGAAGAAAATGTAAAATATTTAATTGGAAAAACAACTGACCTGGAAAATAGATTCAGGAGAGAAAATTTAAGAATTATTGGCCTGCCAGAAACCCATGATGAAGAAAAGAGTCTGGACAATATCTTCCAGGAAATCATCAAGGAAAACTGCCCAGAAGTACTAGACTCAGAGGGCAAAATAGTCATCAAAGAATCCACTGTTCCCCTCCCGAAAGGGATCCCAAACTCAAAAAGCCAAGAAATATCGTTGCCAAATTCCAGAGCTATCAAGTGAAGGAGAAAATACTACAAGCAGCCAGAAAGGAACAATTCAAATATCAAGGACATACAGTCAGGATCACACAGGACCTTGCAGCTTCTACATTAAAAGATCGAAAGAATTGGAACCCAATATTCCGTAAGGCAAAGGAGTTGGGACTTCAACCAAGGATCAACTACCCAGCAAAGTTCAGCATAACATTTCAGGCAAGGAGAAAGTCATTCAACGAAATAAGGGAATTCCAGAGCTTCCTGACCAAAACACCAGAACTCAATAGACAATTTGATGTTCAAATGCAGGTCTCAAGAGAATCATAAAAAGGTAAACAGGGGGGAAAAAACAAAAACAAAAACTTGCTACTCAATTAGGGCAAACTGTTTACCTCCCTATAAGGGAAGATGATACCTGTTAATCTTGAGAACTGTGCAGCTATTATGATAAAAGGGATATAAGTAGAGGGAACGGGTATAAAGTAAATGATGTCATGTCAAAAATATGATTTAAGTATGAGAAGGGATTGTAATAGGAGGTGTGAAAAGGAGGAAGCAGAAAATGGAAAATTACATCACAGGAAGAAGTACAAAACTATAGTAGAGGGAAGGAGGGAGGGAGATGAGCATTGTATGAGAGGTACTCTCATCTGATTTGTTTAAAGGAGGGAACAATAATCTTAAGTAGATAATCCTAACTAGCTATATAAGGTAGTAGGAGGGGAAGGGGGAAGAAAGGGGAGGAAGGCTAAAAGGGAGGGAAGAAGCAATAAGAGTAAAGGGGAGTAAAAGGGAGGGGGGGCTAAAAGAAGGAGGGGAAGGCTGCAGGAGGAGGGGGAGAAAAGTGAATATTATTGAGGAGGGGAAGGGAGACGGGAGAGCTAAAAGCACAAATGGTGGGAAAGAGGATGGAGGGAAATACACAGATTGTAATCATAACTGTGAATGTGAATGGAATGAACTCTCCCATAAAACAGAGATGGATAGCAGAATGGATTAAAAGCCATAATCCAACAATATGCTGCTTACAAGAAACACATTTGAAACAGGGGGATACACATAGGATAAATGTCAAAGGATGGAGCAGAATATATTGTGCCTCAGCTCATGTAAGAAAGGCAGGAGTAGCAATCCTAATCTCAGACAAAGCAAAAGCAGAAATAGATCTAATCAAAAGGGATAAGGATGGAAACTATATCCTGCTAAAAGGCACCATAGACAATGAAGCAATATCATTACTAAACATGTATGCTCCAAGTGGTATAGCATCCAAATTCTTAGAGGAGAGGTTGGGGGAGTTGAAGGAAGAAATTGACAGCAAAACTATACTAGTGGGGGACCTCAACCTTCCCCTCTCTGAACTCCATAAATCTAACCTCAAAATAAACAAGAAAGAGGTTAAGGAGGTAAATAAAATTCTGGATAAGGTAGATATGATAGATCTTTGGAGAAAATTAAATGGGAATAGAAAGGAATACACCTTTTTCTCAGCGGTACATGGAACATTTACAAAAATTGACCATGTACTAGGACATAAAAATCTCACAATCCAGTGCAGAAAGGTAGAGATAATCAATGCATCCTTCTCAGATCATAATGCATTAAAAATTGCATGTAATAAAAGGCCATGGAAAGATAAACCAATCTATTTCTAAAGAAGGGTTGGATTAAAGAAGAAATCATAGAAACAATCAACAATTTCATTCAAGAGAATGACAATAGTGAGACAACATACCAAAACTTATGGGATACTGCAAAAGCAGTTATTAGGGGAAGTTTTATATCTTTGAATGCTTACATAAATAAAATAGAGAGAGAGGAGATCAATGACTTGGGCTTGCAGTTGAAAAAGCTAGAAAAAGAACAAATTGAAAATCCCCAAGTAAATACCAAATTAGAAATACTGAAAACCAAAGGAGAGATTAATAAAATTGAAATTAAGAAAACTATTGAATTGATAAATAAAACCAATAGTTGGTTTTATGAAAAAACTAATAAAATTGATAAACCTTTGGTCAATCTGATTAAAAAAAAGAAAGAAGAAAATCAAATTACTAATATTAAAAATGAAAGGGGTGAACTCACCTCCAATGAGGAGGAAATTAAAACAATAATTAGAAACTACTTTGCCCAACTTTATGCCCACAAATTCGATAATCTAAATGAGATGGATGAATATTTTAAAAAATACAAATTGCCCAGATTAACAGAAGAGGAAGTTGAATACTTAAACAACCCCATCTCAGAAAAAGAAATTGAACAAGCCATCAATGAACTCCCTAGGAAAAAATCTCCAGGGCCAGATAGATTCACAAGTGAATTCTATCAAACATTTAAAGAACAGTTAATTCCAATACTACATAGACTATTTTTGAAAATTGGGGAAGAAGGAATCCTCCCAAATTCTTTCTATGATACAAATATGGTTTTGATACTCAAACCAGGAAGAGACAAAACAGAGAAAGAAAATTATAGACCAATTTCCCTAATGAATATAGATGCAAAAATTTTAAATAAGATTTTAGCAAAACGAATACAGCATCTTATCACGAGATTAATACATTATGATCAGGTAGGATTCATACCAGGATTACAGGGCTGGTTCAATATTAGGAAAACTATTAGCATTATCGATCAAATCAACAACAAAGGCAACAAAAACCACATGATTATCTCAATAGATGCAGAAAAAGCTTTTGACAAAATACAACAGCCATTCCTACTAAAAACACTGGAGAACGTAGGAATAAAGGGAACCTTCCATAAAATAATAAGCAGTATCTATCTAAAACCTACAGCAAGAATTATATGCAATGGGGATAAGCTAGATGCATTCCCAATAAGATCAGGGGTGAAACAAGGATGTCCATTATCACCACTATTATTCAATATGGTACTAGAAATGTTAGCTGTAGCAATTAGACAAGATAAAGATATTGAAGGAATAAGAATAGCCAAAGAAGAAACTAAGTTATCACTCTTTGCAGATGATATGATGATCTACTTAGAGAATCCCAGAGATTCAAGTAAAACATTACTTGAAATAATAAACAACTTTGGCAAAGTTGCAGGTTACAAAATAAACCCACACAAATCTTCTGCATTCCTATATATTAGCAACAAAGTCCAACAGCAAGAGATAGAAAGAGAAATCCCATTTAAAGCTAGGGTAGACAGTATAAAATACTTAGGAGTTTACCTGACAAAACAAACCCAGGGATTATATGAACACAATTACAAGACACTTTTTGCAGTCAGATTTAAATAAGTGGAAAAACATTAGCTGCTCATGGGAAGGCCGTGCTAATATAATAAAAATGACAATTCTACCTAAATTAATTTACTTATTTAGTGCCATACCAATTAAACTATCAGAGAATTATTTTCTAGAGCTGGATAAAATAATATCAAAATTCATTTGGAAAAACAAAAGGTACAGAATATCAAAGGGACTAATGAAAAGAAATGCTTGGGAAGGTGGCCTAGCGCTACCAGACCTGAAACTGTACTATAAAGCAGCAATTATCAAAACCACTTGGTATTGGCTAATAAACAGAGAGGTAGACAAGTGGAATAGACTTGGCACTCAAGATGCAGTAGGCAAGGAATATAGCAACCTTCTGTTTGATAAACCCAAGGACCCCAGCTTCTGGGATAAGAACTCACTGTTTAACAAAAATTGCTGGGAAAACTGGATAACAGTGTGGCAGAAATTAGGCATAGACCCATACCTGACACCGTACACAAGAATAAAGTCCAAATGGGTACATGATTTAGGTATAAAGATTGATACCATGAATAAACTGGAGAAGCAAGGAATAGTGTATTTATCAGATCTATGGAGAAGGGAAGAAATTTTTCCTAAAGGAGAGATAGAAAGCATTATGAAATGCAAAATAGACAACTTTGATTACATTAAACTGAGAAGTTTTTGCACAACCAAACCCAATGCAACCAAAATCCGGAGGGATGTAGTAAATTGGGAAAGAATTTTTACAGCTAAGCTCGGGGATAAAGGCCTCATTTCTAGAATATATAGAGAACTGACTCAAATGTATAATCATACAAGTCATTCCCCAATTGATAAATGGTCAAAGGATATGAACAGGCAATTTTCGGAAGAAGAAATTAAAGATATCTATAATCATATGAAAAAATGCTCTAAATCACTATTGATTAGAGAGATGCAAATCAAAACAACTCTGAGGTACCACATCACACCTATAAGATTGGCAAACATGACAGAACAAGGAAATGATAAATGCTGGAGAGGATGTGGGAGAGTTGGAACACTAATTCATTGTTGGTGGAGCTGCGAGCGCATCCAACCATTCTGGAGAGCAATTTGGAACTATGCCCAAAGGGCTACAAAAATGTGCATACCCTTTGACCCAGCAATAGCACTACTAGGACTGTATCCCCAAGAGATCATAAAAATGGGAAAGGGTCCCACATGTACAAAAATATTTATAGCAGCACTTTTTGTAGTTGCCAAAAACTGGAAGTCAAGGGGATGTCCATCAATTGGGGAATGGCTGAATAAATTATGGTGTATGAATGTAATGGAGTACTATTGTGCCATAAGAAATGATGAACAAGAAGACTTCAGAGAGGCCTGGAAGGACTTATATGACCTGATGCTGAGTGAAAGGAGCAGAACCAGGAGAACTTTGTGCACAGCAACGACCACAGTGTGCGAGAGTTTTTTCTGGTAGACTTGGAATTTCGTAATAACGCAAGAACTTCTTAAAAAAAAAAAAAGAAATCCCAATGGTGGTTCTCAAGGCAAAATGCCTTCCACACTCAGAGAAAGAAATATGGAAGTCATTCGCAAAATGTAGCAGATCATGTTTGTGTATGTGTAAGTTTTTGTGTATCATGTTTTGATTTGTTATATGATTTCTTTCATTTATTTTAGTCTGACTACATAGCATGACTATAGTGAAAATACACTCAATAGGAAAGTATAGGTAGAACCTATACAGAATTGTATGCAGTCGTGGGGAGGGAGGGGGGTAGTGGGGGGTAGGTGTGGGGGGGATAAAATCTCAATTGTATGGCAGTGATTGTTAAACATTAAAAAATAAATAAATAAATAAATAAACTATGCCAGAAGAAAAAGGAAGAAGCAAAGACAGAAATGAGCAGAGTTGGGTTTTTTACGTTCAAATGTACCAGACACATTATTTAGTGAGATATGGTCATCTTTTAGTGCAGTGCTTATGATATGTATTTTGCAAAAAGAATACCATCAAAATATTTGAATCTTTTGCATCAATACTAGTTACAGAGGATGAAAATGTAGAGAAAATTCACAGAGAATCTGATAACGTCTTCCAAATTAAATGTTATACGGTGACTTCATTTAAAAGGTGGAAATGCATAACTATGGTAACAACTACAAAGGAAAGCAAAAGTCAGGAAGAAAGAATGGATGAGATTAAAGACTTGAGTACTATAGAGAAGCCTCATGCCCTTACGTCATGAATACTTTATTCAAGAAAAGAATCTGTAGAAACTGGACACAGCACCAAACAGTTTCATAAAAAGATGAAGTTGATTTTGTTCTTTTTTTTAAATAGTATTAGAACCAATGGGAGAAGACACGAGAAAGAACAAAAAGAAAATAAAGAGAGAGAAAGAGACAGAGAGAAAAGGAGCAAATAGCATGCTTCAATCTGCATTTAGACTCCATAGTTCTTTTTCTGGATGTGGACAGCAATTGTCTTAGATTGCTAAGCAGAGATAAGTCCATCAAAGTTGATCATCACACAAACGTTGTTGCTACTGTAGACAATACTCTCTTGGTTCTGCTCAGTTAACTCAGCATTGGTACTTACTCACCTAAGTCTTTCTGGGTTTGTCTGAAATTTGCCTGCTCATCATTTCTTACAGAACAACAGTGTTCCCATTACATTTGTAAATCACAACTTGTTTAGCCATTCCCCAGTTGATAGGCATTTCCTCAATTTCCAATTCTTTACTACCACAAAAAAAGCTGCTATAAATACTTTTGTACACATGCATCTTTTCCCCTTTTTTATGATCTCTTTAGGATACAGGCCTAGTAGTGGTACTGCTGGATCAAAGGGTATGTACAGTTTGTCTTTTGTTTGTCTTCCAAATTGCTCTTCAGAATGGTTGAATCAGTTGACAACTCCACCAACAATGCATTAGTGTTCCAATTTCCCCACATATTCTCCAACACCCATCATTTTCCTTTTCTGTCTTATTAGTCAAACTGACAGATATAAGGTGATACCACAGAGTTGTTTTAATTTGCATTTCTCTAATTAATAGTGATTTAGAGCATTTTTTCATATGGTTATAGATAGCTTTGGTTACAATGGCTTTGTACAAAAACTTTTCAATTTAATGTAATCAAAATCATCTATTTTTATCTCATTTGATCAAAATTCTTCCCTTCTCCATAGATCTGACAGGTAAACTATTCCTTGCTCTCCTATTTATTTATGACATCACCCTTAATGCCTAAATCATATATCCATTTTGACCTTATCTTAGTATATAGTGTAAGATGTTAGTCTATGCCTAGTTACTGACATACTACCTTCCAGCTTTCCCAATAATTTTTGTCACATAGGGAATTCTTATCCCAGAAGTTGGGAGTCTTTGGGTTTATCAAACAGTAGATTGCTATAGTCATTGACTACTGCGTCTTGTGTACCTAATCTATTCCACTGATTCACCATCCTATTTCTTAGCCAGTACCAAATAGTTTTGATCTTATAATATACATATATTAGCAAAACTTATAATATAGTTTTAGATCTTGTACAGCTAGGTACCTTCCTTTGCATTTTTTTCATTAATTCCCTCAATATTCTTGACCTTTTGTTCTTCCAGGTGAATTCTATTATTTTTTTTTCAAACTATAAAATAATTTTTTGGTAGTTTGACTGTATGATACTGAATAAGTAAATTAATTTAGAAAAAATGTCATTTTTATTACATTAGCTCAATCTACCCATGAGCAACTGATATATTTTCAATTATATAGATTTGGCTTTATTTGTGTGAAAAGTGTTTTGTAATTGTGTTCATATAGTTCCTGGATGTGTCTTGGCAGGTGGACTCCCAAATATTTTATATTGTCTAGTTATTTTAAATGGAATTTCTCTTTCTATCTCTTACCACTGGGCTCTTTTGATAGTACATAGAAATGCCAATGATTTAAGTGAGTTTATTTGATTAAATGTTAACAGACCAAAAAAGATTCAACTGAGGCAGAAGTCATCCTTGAACTGGCTGTTTATGTACAGACAAACTACAAACTTGTCAAGGCAATGATCAGAATTAGTGAAAGGCTAAAAGAAAGATTCATGAGGAGAAAAAAAGCAACTGAAACAACTCAATCCTGAAGTATTTCAAAAGTAATTGAGATCTGAGATCACTACTTTCATATTCAACAACCCTCGTTTTCTGCTCTACTACATATAAAGGAATGTCTATTTTGTTTAATGTTTAAGTTCAGAAAAAAAAGAAATACATTTAAAAACTTAGGGGGAAAATAAAGTAATAGTTATCTCCTCAGGTTACCTCATAAGCAGAAGAGCCTGTAGCTCCCTGTGAGCACAAAAGACCCTACAGAATGCCAGCATCATGAGTTTATATTCTCACCTCAAAGTTAAAAATGCACTGCTTCTGTATCATGCTGGATGCCTGGACTGCTATGCCTTATGTTTGATGCTAAAGAAAAACGTGGTAAGGCCATGGTCTATCTTACCACAAAGAAAGACAGCCCTACCTGCACTTGAAACAGAAGACTGGGGAGGGAAAGCCCTATATTGCCACAACTGAAGGGCCAAAAAGTTCCCTTCTGCAATGGGGCCAACACAAAACACCACAAAGAAAATGGGGACAATGTGGGACCAAAGGTCATTAAGAAAAAAGGAGAGTTAAGGCTGACCAGTGCGGAGCACAGACCAGCGCAAAGCAGCAGGGACAGGACCCAGAACAGGATTGAGGGTGCAACTGGCAGTTGTTCCCAGATTCCTCAACCCACAAAAGCCACAGACAGCTTCAAAGGTCAATGGGAGGGCTCCAGCAGCTGCCATTTTCAGAGCCCTCCACCTAGAGACCCTGGGGGGAATTGAAGGACTGATCTAATCTCAGCCCTGAGAGACTTCCCTCTAAAACCCCTCAGGGAATTGAGCCATTGATCTGATTCTCAGCCCTGAGTTCTACCCAGGAGTCAGGAGGAGCAGTGGCAATGGAGCTGGAAGCTGCTATGGTAAGGAAATTCAATTGCAGATTCTGAGCAGAAAAGTTTTTGGCTGCTCCCAGACCAGTGTGCAGGTCAGGAGAGGAGTAAACACCTCTCCCTTGATTGTGCCACCTTGGAGGAACTGAGAACTTACAGGTCCCCAGAATATACCCTCCACTTGACAAAGGTCTCAAAAGTCAAATAACTGGCTGGGAAAATGCCCAAAAAAGGAAGAAGAAAAAAGACAATAGAAGGTTACTTTCTTGGTAAACAGGAATTTTCTTTCATCCTTTTGGATGAGGAAGAACAAAGCATAACATCAGAAGAAGTCAAGGTTTCTGCATCCAAAACCTCCAAAATAAATATGCAATGGTCTCAGGACATGGAAGAGCTCAAAAAGGATTTTGAAAATCAAGTAAGAGAAGTGGAGGAAAAATTGGGAAGAGAAATGAGAACAATGCAAGAAAATCATGCAAAACAAGTCAACAGCTTGCTAAAGGAGACCCAAAAAATGCTGAAGAAAATAACACCTTTAAAAATAGACTAACTCAACTGGAGAAAGAGGCCCAAAAAGCCAGTGAGGAGAAGAATGCTTTCAAAAGGAGGTTCAAAAGCTCAGTGAAGAAAATAGTTCTTTAAAAATTAGAATGGAACAGATAGAAGTTAATGACTTTATGAGAAACCAAGAAATTACAAAACAAAACCAAAAGAATGAAAAATAGAAGATAATGTGAAATATCTCATTGGAAAAACAACTGACCTGGAAAATAAGCAGAGACAATTTAAAAATTATAGGGCTACCTGAAAGCCATGATCAAAAAAAGAACCCAGACATCATCTTTCATGATATTATCAAGGAAAACTGTCTTGATATTCTAGAATCAGAGGACAAAATAAATACTGAAAGAATCCAAAGATCACCTCTTGAAAGAGATCCGAAAAGAGAAACTCCTAGGAATGTTGTAGTCAAATTCCAGAGTTCCTCAGGTCAAGGAGAAAATATTGCAAGCACCCAGAAAGAAACAATTCTAGTATTGTATAAATACAATAAGGATAATATTGGATCTGGCAGCTTCTATATTAAGGGATCAAAGGACCTGGAGTATGATACTCCAGAAGTCAAAGGAAATGGGATTAAAACCAAGAATCACCTACCCAGCAAAATTGAGTATAATACTTCAGGGGAAAAAAATGGCCATTTGATGATACAGAGGACTTTCAAGCATTCTTGATGAAAAAGACCAGAGCTAAATAGAAAATTTGACTTTCAAACACAAGAATCAAGACAAGTATAAAAAGGTAAATGGGAAAGAGAAATCATAAAGGACTTTCTAAAGTTGAACTCTTTACATGTTTACAACTTTACATGGAAAGATAGTATTTGTAACTTTTGAGACTTCAGTACCTGGGTAGTTGGAGGGATTACACACACACACACACACACACACACACACACACACACAGAACACAGGGTGAGCTGAATAAGAAGGGATGATACCCAAAAAAATAAAATTGAGAGGTGATAGAGGAATATATTTGGAGGAGAGAGGGAGAAATGGAATAGGGTAAACTATCACGCATCAAGGAGGCAGGAAAAAGCTTCTTCAGTGGAGGAGAAAAGGGAAGATGTGAGAGGAAAAAAGGGATGCTTACTTTCTTCACATCTGGCTTGAGGGAATGACATGCTTATTCAGTTGGGTATGAAAGTATATCTTGCACTACAGAAGGGCAGGGGAGAAGAGGACAAGTGGGGTGAGGGAGATAATAGAGGGGGGGCAAATGGGAGAAGGGAGTAATCAGAAGTACACACTTTTGGGGAGGGACAAGGTCAAAAGAGAGCATAGAATAAACGGGGGGCAGGATAGGATGGAGGGAAATATAATTAGTTTTACACAACATGACTATTAGGAAAATCTTTTGCAAAACTACACTTATACAGCCTATATTGAATTGCTTGCCTTCTCAGTGGGGATGGGTGGGGAGGGAGGAAGGGAGAGAAGTTGGAGTTCAAAGTATTAGGAATGAATGTTGAGAAATAAGAAATACAGGTAATGGGGTATAGCAACCTATCTTGCCCTACAAGAAAAGAGAGAATGGGATAAGGGTGTGATAGAAGGGAGGGCAGATTGGGGGAAGGGGCAATCAGAATGTAAGGTATTATGGGGTGGGGGAGGGGGGGCATGGGGAGAAAATTTGGAACTCAAAATTTTGTGGAAATGAATATCGAAAACTAAAAACAAACAAAAAAAAGCAAAAATAAAAGAGTTAAGTGGCAGATAGCATAGACTGACTTGTTGCTGATTACTTAAAAAAGTAATGAATACCATTTTGGTCAGATTTCCTTTAATTGGGAGTTCTGTATGGGTTCTTACAAGGTAAAGCTTTAATTTTTGTGCCCTCTGCCTTAACAGCTAAAATCCCATGGTAATATGTATCTGTAAAGAGTTCTCCTGGTCTGTGGATCATTCTTCTACTTTGTAAGGGCAGATTCTTTAAATTTAAAATAATTATGAGAAATCATTAGATCTGAATGTTGACATTCACATATTAAATTATTTTTTAAAAAGTAACTGATAACTAAAAATGAGTAATGGACAACAGAAATGACATCAACACCAATCTTAACAATTTTCTCCAGTTAACTACTACAAATCAACAGAGAACCCAAAAAGCCCCTTCACAACAAGCACTTCACTTATTTGCCGAACCAAAGGAAACTAAAGCCAAAATAGCCCAAACCAGCATCCATTTAGGATGTAAAATCATTTGTAAAATCTTATGAAGAGGAATGATAAAATAATTTTGAGCAATACACACCATAAAACAAAGATGCAATGGAGAATAAAGCCAGTTTAAAGAAAGCTTGGCAAGAGATGCAAGTAAGTAAGGTTACCCGAAGGGTATTTAAAGACGCAAATGGAAGAAGTACAACAAACAGAATAAAGACAGAGATTTTAAAGAACATAATATTTTCAACATCATCATCCCCTCTTGGCACTAAAGAGAACAAAGACAGGAAAAGCAACTGGACTGAATTGAGTGTAAACAGAGGTGATCTGTGCTGAGGTAACAACTGTGAGAACACTGTGGAATCAATTCACAACATGCCTAAAGGAGGGAAAGATACTGAAAGTAGGGGATAAATCTCAGACCTTAATGGTATAAGATATAGTAATCAATAAAACATCACTAACTTCCTCAAGACCTACATGCTGACTTTTCTATCTATACAAAATAGTTGAGATTTACTTAAACATACCCCAAGACCATGGAATTTGGAGCAGGCTTTCACAACAGATACTCTACAATAGACCACATGCCTTCTGTTAGGCATCTAAAAGATGAAGCAGAAGTAATATATCTATTTACTGTCTATTTGAAAAACATTTATAAAATATATTTACTTCCGTAAAGATTCTTCTCCAACATGGTATCTTCTATCCAAATATGAAAACAATTTGAAAAATAACAAATAACTTTGTTCAACAATCTTGCTGATCATTAACTGCAAGTGAGACATAAAACAATAAATGCATGCTTGCCAATGCTAATTGCCACTGTGATGGAGAAGATTCAGTGCAGAAGCCACATTCACCAGAAGTTCACCAGAGGAAGGACATGGTGATGTCTTCCAAAATTCTATTCTAAGATAATAAAATGATGGTTGCATGAACCAAACCCCCGAAGAACCTCTTGGAAAAAGAGCACTGCCTCTCCAAAGAGTTTGGCCTAATCATTCACAAAAGAAAAACAAGCAGATGAAAAACGTCTGTGGCCTTGAATATGATACACAGTTACACACCTCACAAAGAGCTTGTCCATTAGTGACAGTACAACTGAAGGAGTTGGGATTCCAAGAGGAAGAAAGGAAATTACAAAGCCACTTTAATGACCTCAAGCTTCTCCTGGAAACAGACTCCTTTTTAATTCCAATGTTCTACCAGAGTATGTTGTATGCCTGTGGGAATGGCTATCCCTATGATGTCAAGATAAAGAGAAGAATAAGTCCAACGTGTTAGGTGGACCCTTTGTCAGAGTTATGAAACGATAAAGAAAAGAGCAGCATAGAATGGAGAGTTTACACTTCATATCCTTGGAAGATCCCACCTCCAAACCAAGGAGACCACAGATAGCTCACTACAGACCTACTGCTATTCCTTCTTCACAGTACGAAGGCGATCTTGTCTGAGACTTCTGAAGGCTTCGCCAGCAGTCCACAGCTCTAGCGGGTTTGAGTATGGGCTCAATGATAAAACATATGCCTAAAGTCCAAGAACCAACCAAACTAAGTGGAGAGAAGATCACCTCTGAAGACTCTATGAAGACTCCAGGAATGATGAATATATGAGCCACAGTAATTCACAAAAACTCTCATTCAAGGCGTGGGATGGTTGCTATCTGTGACAGAGCAAAAACAATCCTCACAAATTAAATGAAAGAACCATTCAAGGAAGGTCATGGAGGTCTTTTCATCTCTAAATCTACAATTCCTAGTATCTGGAAGTATAAAAAAGGAAAATGTGACACACTCTGCTTGACTGGGGGGAGGGAGGGGTCTACAAGTAGCAGATAGAAGATGAAGACAGAAGTCAGCTTGATATATAGACCATCTTTCCCAAAGTGAAACAGGATAATATCTGCCCCACCACCCCAAGCACCCTTGCCTGAAGTCTTCAAAGCAAAGGTAGAATGACAATTTTTCAAGTATGATTACTGACTCTGGAATCAGATAACACGTAAATGCCACCTCACTAGCTGAGTGAATGCAGGCAAGTGACACAGCTTCTGCAGCCCTTTCCAGCTGTAGATCTATGATCCTATGATCAGAGGAATTAAATTGTTATTAACCCAACAGTTAAAAATGCTCTAAGACAAATTTTGATACTAGGAAATTCAGTTAGCTATGTGTCAGGAGTGTGGGGTGGTGGGTATCATCAAATAGCATTAACTTATGCCTTAGTAAATGTGGAACTTCAGACAGACCTATTGATCTTTAATAATAGAATAATGGCATGCAATCTGAAGCTATGCCAGAGATAAGACAATGAATGGAGCTTTCTTCAACTGTATTTCTTACAACAATTTAATTCATTTTCAAAAAGGTTGAACTGAAATATATCAATTTAAAAAAAATGAAACCCTTTGAATAGTAGCTGATAAATGATTTATAAATTTACTATATCAATCAATTACTTAGGACCTGTTTTTCCTAGTACAACCATTTATTCATTGACAACACTCTAAAATCATGAAGAGATAATCATAAAGAGAACTATGATAAAGATAGTGCTCAAAAGTTCTGGTAATTTGAATATAAGCAATTTACCAATTCTGTCCCAATTTATAAAGGTGAGATAAGATATAAAATGGGGAATGAGAAGGGAAAGTGATATGAGGTCCTTTAGAAGACTAAAACAAATAATCAGAAAATTATTCGAAAATACAGAACTTTGACATCAAGAGCTGCCAGTCAACCACCTTGACATAATCCATGAGAGAGTTTCAATGTTAACAGTTTAGAAAGTAAAAAGACCTCTGGGAAATTCTTAATATTCTTAATTCTTAAATTCTTAAATAATTTTCTACTTAACATTTTCTTACTTAAATGGGACAGTGAAGTCCCTCTTCAAGGAAGTCAGATTCTTCTTAATTGGACGCTAGAAGAAAAAGTCACATTAATGGTATAGTAGGCAGACTCACCTGAAAGTTCTCAGATGTTTTGCATTCACAATGTCAGGAATTTCTGGAAAGAGGAACATATGTATATATATTACATAAAATGTTCTAAAACATAAATTTCATATCTTCATAAATACAATGCACTAATCATCAGAATAAAAAAGAAGAAAAAATATAAAATAATCTTGATATAGAAATGAATTATCCTTAACTCAAAGGGGCTATGTTTTTAAGTAAAGAACTGCAAGCACTAAATTAAATGTAATGTATCAAGTTAAATTGTAAATGATTATCATTAAATGATATGTAAGAAGGCAGATAACAAATTAAGCAGAAATTTGAAATGGTAAACTCTTAAAAAGGACAAGCCCTGGTGAAAGTGAACAAATCTATTCCAAATCATCTAATTATAATAGTGCATACATAACAGTGTAATTATGTAATTATGTAAATTAGAAGAATATTTCCCTATTTAACCTTTATGAAAAGCCACATATTTCCTTTATTCTTGTAAGTTTTTCAAACATGCTATCCAAAACAAAAATTACAAAGGCATGGGGGTCTTGCAAGTATAATTTAAGCAGCAAACATATTAAGCCAAGATTCACTGTATCATTACTGGAATTTGCATTAATTCTCCTAATATTTTATCTTTATAGATTGAGTGCTTGAAACTATTTTTTTACTTAAAGCATGTAAAATTCTACATCTTCAAAGCACAGTTAAGAGGACAGAAAATTTGCATAAAATAACACATATGTACCTCAGAAGTCAAAACAGTTTACCATCAATCTTTTTTCAACAACTCATGAATTAGACTAGATTAAATACTATCTGTTCCATGTTAAAAAAAAAAACAAAACAGTGGGTCCCATGTTAATAAAAAAGTGAAATAAGAATAGTTATACCAAGTCAGAGGTGATGTTCTAGATCTTACTAATTCCAATTCAGTTATCCAAAATTAGTAAATATTAGTCTAACAAGTACCTTATATGTGCAATATTCTGTGTTAGATACTAAAAGATGTATAAAGATGAATGCAGTTTTGCCCCTGCCCTCAAGAAACTTATCTAATATAGAAGTTTACACTGGAAAGCTAGATTAGAAGGCACTTTCATATAGCATCTTTTGAAACTCCCCAAAAGGACAGAGTCAGTGAAGCAACAGACTTGGCATCCTTTTAAAGAATGAAGAAACAAGTTAATAGCTATTAATCAATTTGCCCAAGATTCCCCAGCACATTAGTAGGAGGACTAGGGCTCAAACTCAGGTCTTTTTACTCATACCTCGCTATTCTTTCTACCACTGTATAATATCTTTAAGGCTTCTATCAATAAATGTCACTTTCATTAATGTTAAAGTCAAAGACGATTTTCTGAAAGACAATCCTGATTTTCTTGTACTAGGCAGATAACAAGACTTGGGTTGCTTTAAGGCATCACTTGATATTCTTATCTGAGCCTCCAATGTCAAAAGTAAAGCTATAATGCAGTGCATTAAAAATTTCAAAATATTTTCCTCCAAACAGTCCTACTAGTTAGTCACAAGACTTGGGTTCCAACTCCTACTCTGTTGCTTATTTCTAACTCTGTACTTTGGGGCAAGTTTCTACTCCTTTCTCAGACTGTTTACTGATCTATTAAATTTAAAAAAAAAAGGAAATACAAATAAATGACCTCTTATGTCCCTTTCAGCTATATAACCTATAAGAAGGAAATGACAAAGAAATAGAGGGAGAAAGAAAAATAAATACAAGGAATGAAAATCTTATCACTATAGTTCTGACAAATAAAATATGTACAAACTAAACAGAAATGACAAACATTTCATTACAAAGTATAAAGCTATAATCCATTACTTATTTTCAATATTTTTAATTTACATTTGATTGAATTCAAAAGTATTTATTAAGTACCTATACTATGTGCCAAGCACTGGGACTATTAATTCAAAAATGAAACAGTCCTAGTCCTAAAGCTAGAATTTAGTGGGAGAGTTCAACATGTGAAAAGATAATTAGATTTTAAAAAAACAGCACACGAATTGAGTCTGGAAAGCAACGACAGTTTCCAAGAAGTGCAACCTCAGTCTCCTCATCTGTAAAATGTGAATATTAATAACATCTACCTTCCAGGGTAGTTGTGAGGATAAAATGAGATAAAATGCTTAAAGCATTTCATAAAGTATTGCACAAATCATTAATTATTATTGCTATTATATACTGAGTCTCATACTAATCATTCTTCGATAGTTACCAGAGTAGTGGATACACTACAAATTTGCCATTTAATCTCAAATGAGCCTTCACTCAAACCCTGTAGTACATTTATTCCTTCTTCAAAGATACTCTCACATCCCACGTAGTGGAGAGTCAGAAAACTTTTTCTTCTTTCTTCAAGCTCCCCTATATTGCCACTTCCCTATCCATTATTTACAAGAGGACCCTCCCAACTATTCACTAAGAAATCTATTCTGAGACTCTCAGTACAAGATCTCAAATTATACTAACAAAGCAGTAACCTTCAAATGATTTGGTACCGGTTAAAAAAAATAGAGATTAATCAGTAAAACAGATCCAGTACCCTCAAAGAGGGGGGAAAAAGTCATAATAGCAAAACCCAAATAAACCCAATAAACCCAATAAACTCAAAGACTCCAGCCACTGGGATAAGGACTCACTAATCAACAAACACCGCTGGGAAAATTGGAAAAGTAGTCTAAAGGAAATAGACCAACACTTCACACCATATGACAAGATAATATAGAAACTGATATATGATTTAGATATCAAGGGTGACATGATTAAATTAGAGGCCCAAGGAAGAAATTACCTTTCAGATCTATGGATAGGGAACAATTCCTAATGAAATAAGGGATGGGAATATTATACAAGGTAAAATGAACAAAAGACTTAAAAAGATAATATGACTGTAGTCTGCAGGGCTGAAGCTGATAGAGGTTTCAGTTTAATGAATATAATTTGTATGAGGCTGAGAAATAGTTTCATAGTTGGTCATGTGGCAGATTTAATGAGATTAAATTTATGGGAAAAAGGGCAGACTGAAATGCAACTCCATTTGTCAAATCATGGTTGAATTACAACCACAGGTTGGCTCAGCAAAAATCAACAAATCCTGAGAATCAATTATTCATATGAAATTCACAATAAACACTATTTTACTATCCATAAATTGTTACAGACCCTTTTTACATCAATAAAATTTATAATAAGCACATGTGTATAACACACACACACACACACACACACACACACACACACACACACACTTTTTCTTTCAGATAGTCAGCTAACATTTATTAGCATATCCCTGACTGATCATTTCCTTGCTAAGTTCTGGACAGGTTCATCACCAGATGAGCTATAGGGTATAAAATTTCTCAATGAACTCATGAAGAATGTCCTATACTAAGTTCTAAAGGGCTTAGGACATGTGCTGATGGAAGGAATATCAATTATAATAAAATCATACATCCTTGACATATGGAAGTAAATCTATTAAATCTTATAGGAACACAGGGACTCTTTAAGCTATCTCAGGGATGAGGAACTTGAAGCCTCAAGGCCTCACATGGCCTTCTAGGTCCTTGGGTGTATCCTTTGGCTGAGTCCAAGTTTTACAGAACAAATCCTTTTATTAAGGAGATTTGTTCAGTGAAGTTTGGATTCAGTTAAAGGGCCACATTTGAGGGCCTAGAGGGCCACACATGGCCAAGGCCACAGGTTCCCCACCCCTGGGCTATCTAGTTTAAACCCATCACATTACAGATGAGAAAACTTGAGGCCCAAAAAGTCAAGTAACAATATCTGTATTTCCAACATTTCTTTAAAAAAATGTTTGTTCAAGCCCTAACAAATTATATCTATATAAAATTTCTTCTAAATGGTTTCTAGAAGTAAAGGTAAAATTCAGCAGTTTATTTTGAGTTCCTCTACCTTTAACATACATAAATGTTGTATACATATGCATTAGTAATATTCCCAATATTAAGTTTGAATAACTTCTCTGGATCCTTTTGCTAAATAGAATATAAAATACAAATAAAAATACTTAGAAAGGAGCAATATGAAAGAGTTGCCAGATAGTAATTATCTCAATCTATGGCCTTGATGGTCATTAGCCCTCCTAACTGCTGGAAAGCTCCTTTTGTGAAACTAAGTTGTTTTTTTTTCATGAAAGTTATAGCAATCATGAATTTAACATGAAAATATGTCAATAATAATATCCCAAGAATAAATTTGTATCTTTCTTACTGATTAAGGCTTTCTACAATGGAATGAGGTCAACCTGATGAAGGCCAAAATGCATTTTATAGCCAGTAGCACTGTTCTTCCCTCTTCAGCAGGTACACAGACCACCAGCCATCCTTACTCAATTAAAAACTGCAAACAATTTTTCCATTGGTTGTGAAATTAACATCAACATTAAAATCATTCATTTCTGCCAAGTTTTCCTCAGAATTATTTTCATAGAAGGGCAGGGAATAGTAATAACCAGCATTCAAATAGCACTTATTATCACCTCCATTATATAGAAAACAGAGAAACGAAGTGATTTGTTCATTGTTACAAAGCAAATAAATGTCTAAGGTGAGATCTGAACTCAAGTAATCCTAAGTCCAGGTCTAGTACTCTAGTTACTACATCACTAAGAGAAGGAATTAAACATCTTAAAGTAGTAATTTTATTGTAAGTATAATACTGTCAAAGATTATTACCTTACTGGGTGGATTTTCTCATATAACATGAGATTATAATAGATATATATAGATATATAGATAGATATATATAGATAGATATAGATAGATATATACACATACATGGTAAGGCTACCAATAGGATCAAATGAGATAACATGTGAAAAACACTGCAAAAATTTCAGCCATAATAATGCAACAAAAATCTTAAATGACAAGTAGAAATGGCAAAGACTTAATTTTTTGAAATTTAATCAGCATCATTTTACACTTTTCTTGGGAATGACCACAATTCATTAGCATTAGCTACTTCCTTAGTTCTTTCTTTAATCTATGGACACTAAAGACAATTGGGTTTGCACTTTACATTGCTATATTTGCAACAAGAATTCAGAAAAATACAACTTCCATCACGTGAAAATATTAACACAGTTTCTTCATCTTAAGCTAATAAACTTTTATCCTTCTCAGAGAAACACAAAGCAAAACACGTTATAATTTATACACACACATACACCACATAAACATACACATGTTAACCTTTCCTTTCTAAAACCTGTTTCCAGCACACAGAACACATGGAATACCAAGCTTTGAGCAATGGAAGGGCCTTTTCAGTTCAAACTCAAGTCACTCTGATGAGGAATTCTAACAAGTCATTGTCCAATTTCTGCCAGGGACAGGGAAATTTATCCTACCTGAGTTAATTACCAAAAGTAATCCCTCCTTTTTCAAATGACAGTGAATTTCAAATATGCAAGGGGCTACCATGTTCATCCCCCAGATCTTCTCTCAGCAATAGATGTTGTTTTAGTGAGGTTAGAAGTCCTCTCACCACACTTATTGCATGCTGATTTCATGACAAGACTGTTAATATCCTTCCTAGAACGTGAAACACAGAACTAAAAATACTATTTAAAACGTGGAGTAACTGGAACACAGAACTAGAGCCACCCCATTTCAAATGTGATTCTTATAGAAATAAAATGTCAGATCCTATAAGCTTTTTAACATTGCACCATTATACTGTCTACTCATATTTAGTTTTTTCCATGGCCTTTTGTCTATTCACTTTCCCTTCTCCCCTTCTTACTCCCATCCTATACTTTTACAAGTACTTTTTGTGAAGAAGTTCACATTCAACAGTTACATTTTTTGTTAGTAGCTTCATTCACTGTTTTGCCCTATTGTGATCTTTTCCAACATAATGTTGTTATCAGGCACTGTTAGCCATCCCCCCCAATGGTATGTCATTCACAAATTTGAAAAAAAATCAACTACCATCCAGTTCAGAGCAAGCAGAAAAAGGGATAGAGCCTTTGAGACCACTAGAGAGCTCCCTATAGGCTGACAATAATTAATCACATCCCTAAATTAATAGGTGCATTCAGAACTATCATCTAACCCACACAGCTCCATGATAAGAGACTATTAAATGTCTTGATGAAATTCTAGCATATTACATCAGTCTTGTAGCCCTGGCATAAGAGGCAACGAAGTTAGCTTAGCATGATTTATTATTGCCAGCTTGGATCATAAGGAGCACCACTTTCCCCAAGTGTTCTCACAAATCTTCTTCCTCCAGCCTTTGATACCACCTTCTACAAGTTTGCTAGAAATACTACAGTTTACAAACTGTAATAATATATGGCTATCTCCAGTACAGGGACATCACTTTCATCCTCCATTTTTTAAACATCATATACACACACGGATACACCCAAGGTCCTAGAAGGCCGGTTCCCCATCCCTGCACTACACCCTCTTCTCCTCCAGCTTCTGAGAATCTTAAATCCCTTTCTCAGCCTTGAAAAAGCTGTCATACCTGCTGCCTCTACTTCTTCTCTCACTCCTAACCCAGATGAAATTTCCACTTCCACTCTCAGCATTTAAAACTGCTCTCTAAAGATATGGACAATTCATTTTCTTCTCTCCTCATCTCTCTGACCTGTCTGCTGCATTTGCCACTGCTAACTAACTTCTCCTCAATACTGTCTGTCCTCTGATTTTGGGGACCTCCCTCTCCTAGTTCTCTTTCTGCTTGTCCAAACTGTTGTGCTCAAGCGGTGCTGGAAACCTCAAAATTCAAGGGCACAAGGCTTGGATCTGCCTCGAATTTGACTCAAGCCTTCTTTGAATCAGAGGCAAGGTTTACTGTACTGCTAATTCAAGCAGGCCAGATTTTAAGCATCTGAGCATTTGGTAGGGAAGACAGACTTTTTGGGGGTGTGGGGGGAGGATGTGGGAAGATTTGGACATGATCAAGCAGTGGCCAATAGCCTGGGGTTTTCTTCTTCTGTCCTTCTCTGACTATTGCTTGGTAACTTCGTTAGCTCCCCAGAGTTCTACTATAATTTTTTTGTAGATAACTCAGTCTTCTATCACCAATTGCCTATAAACCATTTCAAATCTAGGAGACACCTTAACCCAACTAAACTGGTTATAGTTCCCTCCCAAACTCTCTCCTCTTCCAAGCAGGTTTAAGGGTAACAGATTTGGGCATAGATATTTTGATAGGATTAAGGGTGGGAAATAGCCGGAGGCAATCTAGAGGTAATAGACAATGGAGGGCTAGGCCAGGTTAACAGATCTGGGCATGAAAACCCAAATCAAGTGGAAAGATTCAAGAAGAGTTGAAGGGGGTTTCAGAGCCTGTATCCCATCAACTCAATCCAATGAGGAGCCATAGGCTGGGTGATGGAGGGGGACGCTGCATTCGTCAAGTGATGTGGTAAGACTTGCATCTTCCTGTGCTAAACTGTACAGTTTGTCTGTCAATGATACACTAATGTGCAAAGCATTTCTTCCTCGTCATGGATGTAAATATAAAAATTCTTCTGCGGGCTTCAAACTGAAAGTGATTGTGCTCACTGACCAGCATGGAAGCAGGGCTTGAGAAAGTTTTCAGTGAGTGAAAAGTTGGTGTGAGACTGGTAGAAACTAACAGACAAATAATACTGGCACAAATTGGCAAAAATAAAAAAAATAAAAAAAATAAAAGCTTCACATAATAGTCCCATCCTCCTTTTTTTGAAAAAAGGCATAAAATCTGCAAGATTACGTGGTGAGATATGATACAGGTTTTTCAGACTCTGAGATTAGTTCTCTGCCATTACAACATATTGCCCCTTGCTGTGTAAACGTAAGACAGTGCAATCCACATTCTAAAAAATAGCATACACAACAATAAAAAAGATGCAGTTAGACTGCTATTGATGAGGTACAGGCTCTGGGAAACCCCCTAGAATTATCTTTGAATCTTCCCACTAAATCTAGGCATTTGACTGAGACCATAAAGCTTTCATTATTATCATTGCTATGCCCAAATCTCAGTTACCTCCAGAGACTGCCTCTGGCTACTTCCCACCCTTGATCCTATCAAAATCCCATTTCCGGCAGTCAGGGCTCTAGTCACCCTAGTGTATTGGCCACTCCCATCAAGATCCAACCTGGACCCCTCTTCCAGTCACACCAGACTACTTGGCCACCCCTAGATCCCTCCCACAATTCTTCTTGCCTCCATGAAGGTGCTCAGATTCATTTTGGAGGACTTGTCAACACAAATGTCACAGGGACTCAGATTCAATCTGGCCTGCTGGCAATAGTGATACAAATGATCAGATTCCCTAAGAGTCTACCCAATAAGGTGGATCTTTAATAAACTTAGTTTTTCTCTGTTTGAAAGACTTGAGTAGAATTCATTCAGGCAGGACCCATGCATGCCGCTATTGTGGGGTCCCAGCAACTAACCCTCAACAGTATTTCATATCAACTAGTATTAAGTATCACTCATGATGGAAAATGCTATCTACATCCACAGAAAGAGTTATCTAATAACTTCCTAACTGGCCTCCCTATTTGCTGTTTCTCCTCTCTCCCATCTATCCTGTTTTTGAAGTTCATGGGCACCCCAGAATGTTGGGGTGTGTTAGAAGTGAGCCCCTTTAACACACCCCCAACAATGAGAAAAATGCTCACCTTAAACAAAGAACAATGCCTGTTGTGAAATCAGGAAAGGCTTTATTAATCTTTACATCCATTCATACAGGTAAACTCCCCAGTACGGTTACAGGAAGACTACAACATGTGCAGGAAGATGGGGCTTCTTATGCCGTTTTCTGAACTTTGGATCTCCCAAGACACCGTCCCCTGGCCATGTAACTCCATGTTCTCTTCTCTGATAGGCCCTTCCTCACACAGATCCTTGGGCCTGTGCATTAGTTTCTGACCTCTACCCTGGCCATGCTAGGTCATAACCCTTATCACCTAGGAATGTGGACAACAGAACTTTCTTACTTCCTACAGGGTGTAAGGTCATCTCAAAAGAATTCGTTCAGGCTGTCTTCACATGGTATAGGTGTTTATTGGGGGTAACCACAACACAAAAAACAAAACAGACCAAGCTGGCTCTTCTGCCCCTGAAGGGAGACAAAGATCCAGGGAGACCCCCAAACTTAGAGGAGATGGGTCCTTAAGGGAGATACCCAACAAGAGAAACCCCAGCTAAAGGAGGATATCCACTAGCCAGGAGAGACTAGTGATCCTTATAAAGGAAAACCTGCTGTAGGCAGGAGATGAGGTAACCAAGGACACCAAAATTTTGGTCATTATTCCATTTTCTAGCCCAGGGAATAGGGGTAGGGGGACCCCAGTACATTTCATTATTTCATTGACCAGCCTACTTGAATCTGGTAGTCTTCTAATGTGGCTTTATACATTCCTTAAAATAATGGGCTTCTCATTCTCTATTCCAATTTCATCTACCCCCTCAGGAAATAGACACCCAAATTCATTGGGAAAAAAAGGAAAGGGCCATGCATTGTTCATCATAGTGAGTCACTGAAAAAAATAATCTTCCTAAAGCACAGGTCTGACCATGTGAGAGTCAGAGTCAACAAGCATTTATTAAATATCTACTATGTGCCAGGTTCTGTACTAAGCAATGGAGACACAAAGAAAGATATAGAACAGTGCCTTCCCTTAAGGAGCTCACAATTACAGTTGGGGAAGGTGCAAAGGGGAAGGTTACCTGGCATGGGGGCCTGATCAATTCTGTGGTTAAGGTGGGAAATGATCTGAGGAAGTGAATGGATTTCACAATGGATTTCACTTTGGGGAATGAGGAGTTTCTGCAGATCACGAAATACAAGAAAACAGCCAAGGCACTTCCCCATCCAAAAAGTATTCAATGGCTCCCTACTATCTCTGTGAGAACTACTAACCCCTCAGCCTCCACAATGTAGATTCCAGACCACTTTTTTGGACTTACTTCACATTTCATTTCATTACAAACTGTCCTACTCTCTGGCTTCTATAGCTCCTACCTAAAACCCCTTAACTTCCTTCAAAGCTCAGGTAATACTTCCTATTCAACATTTCTTGATCTCTATTTCCTGTTTCCTATTTTCTTACTCTTTTAAGATTATACTTTATTCAGTGTGCACCCCATTGTATTCCCCCCAGTTAAAATATCAACTCTTTGAGAGCAGGGACTGTTTTTATCTTCTGTCTCCAGTGTTTTACACAGAACTTTATAACTAATTATGTTTTAAAAACTGAACTGAATTAAATGTTAATCCATCTGCAGATAGAATGAAGCTGGCTAGACTGAGGTTAAATCTAGAGCAGCAAAATGTAACTAGAAACAAAATGTTAGCATCTCCCTCCCATTTTTTTTTAAGAACTACTAGATGGGCAAAATGTGATCTTTTCTCTCCACATAATTTTTTCTAATAGGTGACTATGACACATTATATTATCTCCCTCCCAATACTCAGAAAATAAATCACTAATTGCCAAGCCTAGAGGCCTGTATTGGGCTACCCGAGTCTTTCCTACCTCACCTCCGAGGTCTTCGGCTGGCCATGCCGGATGCATGTATGAGAGAAAGGACGTTCCAGAGTCGAACAGGGGTTGAGCTTTATTACAGGGTTTGGGTTACAGATGCAGGGGGGTCTTCCTTAGGAGGAAGAGGGGGAGATTTCCTAAGGAGGCTAAGCTTAAGGGATTGGAAGTTGAAGTACAAGCAGGGAGAGAGGGGGAGGGGAGAGAGAAAGAAAAGAAGCGGAGCCCTACTTTTCTCTTTGGCTCCACACGTGCTAAGAGAGAGCTTTCAGGCTTCCTCAATCCTACTTAATCTTCAGCCACACAGTTTGCATCTCAATACCATGCTGTTAGGTAACTAGGTGTGCTCCAATCCGGGACGACCTCGAGGGCAGGGAGACTCCACCCATCAGGTATCTCCAGGGGAGAGGCGGAAATACCCGAGCTAGCCGAGCTAGCTCAGTCTGACCTTCTCGAACCCCCACTGTTCATGGAGGGCCTCGTAAGACTCTAAGATTTAGAAGCCCCACTTTTACCCGCCCGAGACCGTCCACACGGAATTGAGCTTCCAGTCCCAACATATCCCCTTCTTCGTTATGTGCGGAGCGCACCTGGCTCTAGAGCAAACAGTGGCTGGAGGCTGAGTGGATTAGGAAGGCCTTTAGCATATGAGTACCCTACAACAAGACTTCATTCACACAGAATCTGCAGCTAGCACAACTGACAAAGGGAGGCATCAAATAAAACAAAGATGAAACTAAATGGCTGAGTTACAACAGGGGAAGTGCAATCAACTAATCCCAAAGCATATTTTAAGAGAAGCAGGTGGTGTAGGCGCCTTACATCACCACTCCCTTAATCTTGCAAATGGATCTATACAGGTGGAAAATTGGTCACCTCCTCCCCACCCAAGTGTCCTGGGTTTGTGATATCAAAGTCCTCATTCAGCCGCTGAAAAAGATGCCTAGATGGAATGGGCAGCAATGTTGGGATGAGTGCTGCTTCCTCTCTGGGCAGCAGGGTTAAAGCTGTTAGCAGCAGACTCAGGTGGTGCATGATCCTTCTCCGGGGTCTCCGGGCTCTCCGACATCGGTTCCCACTTACGGATCCTTCTAATGGGAATCCACGCATTCCCTTTTCCTGTGGAGACACAAACATACCCTCGACCCCCTATTAGTATCTTAAAATGTCTCATAGCTGGAGTATTATGTGAGTTTTTTGAGACAGCTGTATCAAGCTCTGATTGTGTTAGGCGACCTTTTCCCCTTCTTTGTTTAGCGAGGATCGCCTTCAAGGTGAGATTGATAAGAATGCATAGTGGCTGTTTGTTTTGGTATAGCTGCTGCCAGGTACTTACAAATGCTTGATTAACATCTGTAAGGAACCTGAACTTTACGGATTTTTTCTTTATAACAAACACAGGAGCATTCCAGGGTGCTGATTGCTCCTTAACCAATAGTTGTAGTGCCTGGAGTTTTTCTGGAGTCAGGGGCCACTGCTCCACCCAAATCGGGGTGTCTGACTTCCAATTCAAGGGTGGGGACTCCAGTGCAACTGCAATGGCCCTTACTAAAAATTTGATAGCTTCATCCCGAGGCGGCTCATAATGTCCCTGCCCCAGATGTTAAAACTAAGTCCTGGAATCACCAACGGCCATACGGTCCCTTGGCGATCCTCTGCCTCCCACTTTACTGGGTGCATTGTCTCTAAGGTATTTTGGCACCCTCCTATTCCCCACACTGGTCTTTGGCTTTCTTTTAAGCTTCCAGTGCCGGGGTACTGAGCGACCGCTAAGGCAGGTCCTATGCGCTCCAGTATCAAGGAGGCCAGACATGGGAATTCCATTAAGCCAGATTGTACACTCAGGTCTATTCTGTCCTATTTCCTTTAGTAACTGGATTTGAACTGAGTGCTTTAAAGGAAGGGCAATAGCTATGGGAAGCTGATTGTCTATATGAGCTGGCTCGGCTACCACATTGGAGCATGGAAGTGCTGTGGTGCCGGTGGGATAAACTCCTGTATATATAACTACGGGTGCATGAGAGGGGTTCTGTAATATCAGGGATTCCTCCTGTATGGGGTCTCTCAGGGGGATCATGGCAAACTGATGAGCTGCAAGCTGGCACTTCTCTAAGCTGTAAAGGTGTTGCATTCCTTCCTCTGGCCCCATAATCTCCTGTATTCTCCCTCCAAGGGGCCGTCCCGATTCTCTGCCAAAGGGTACACTTTCGGGGCCCTCGAGGGGCCCCTCACCCCGTTTCCCGACTTCCTACATTGTTTAGCTAAGTGACCTGGCTTTCCACATGAAAAACAAGGGTCCTGGCCCCTCCCTGTACTTATTTCTTTCCTACACTCTTTCTTAAGGTGTCCCGGTTTTCCGCAGTTAAAACATTTTTTCTCCAAAGAGATATTACTTAAGGCTGCGGCCAGGTACTTCCCTTGCACCTGTGCCAAGTAGACCTGACTTCCTACCCTTTCACATCTCTGTATCATTTCTTCAACAGATGCATTCTTTGGCAGTCCCAGCATTGCCTTTTTGCAGTCATGATTACAATTCTGCCGCAGCAATGTCCTCAACACTATCTCTGTCCCTTGGTTTTCCTCTCCCATATCTCGACCTACTGCCTCCTGCAGCCTGGCCACAAAATTAGTAATCCTAGTCATGGGAAACTCTCTCTCTTTCTTAGAGGCTATAACCTTCCAGGCGGCAATAGCCATTCCGGCAATCAAAACATAATTGGAGGCTGAGTACTGTAATTGATTTCCTGTAGCCTCAAACTGCCCTGTTCCTGTAAACTGCTGATAAGCCTGGGGGGCCTGAGCCCCTAGCCCACCGGTAGTGCTCTTTACCCTCTGAGAAAATTCTGATACCCAACTCACATTCTGCCCAGGGGTAAGGCAGGCTCTAGCTAAGCTCTTCCAGTCATTAGGAGTCAGAACGAACTGACCACTGAGAGTCTCAAGCATGGCTATAACAAAGGGTGAATTAGGGCCGTGCTTGGTACAAGCCTCTTTAAGAGTCGCCACTCTCTTCCACTCTATGGGTATGTGGCTCCTTCGAACGCCACCGGGGACATTGGGGTCCGCTATTTCTAGCACAGGAAATGCCCCTACGTCTTCTCCATTCTCTATAGCCTTTCTTATTCCTTTTTCCAAACTGGACTGTGGCCCTGAACTGTCTGACCAATGGAGCATGTTATAAGGAGGCGCGGAGGGAAGGCACGGAGTATTCTCCCCTGCCTCGCCTTTTCCATCCGCTAGATGGAGCTCCGAGTCTATTTTTTCTTTACGCTCCTTAACTTTCCGCTTAACTTTCTGCTTGCCTGGACTCTCCGTCCCTCCCATGTTCTCCCCTCCCCTCTCTCCGCTTCCACTCTCATTCCAATCCCGCCCTGGCCTCTCCGGCCCTTCCAGCAGGCTCTTAATTACACCGAATATCAGGAAATCTAAATCCTCCAGCTCCCCAGGGTATTGTTGCTCATGAGCAGTCATTTGCTCTCCGAATGCTTCCCATTTTTCTCTTGATATTCCTGCCTGCTTGAGCCAAGGAGAAACTTTCCAAATCCTTTTACAAAATTCTCGGAGGTCATCTAACTCTATTGTGACCCCCGCCTTCCTGCATTCCCTGTGAAGTTTCTCAGCCCAGACCTCCTGTTCCTCTGGCTTTATTACTGGCAATAGATTCCCCATCTCCGCCCTTTTCCCAGGGGTTTGGGAAGCTTCTCTCCCCTTTCTCTCCTTCCGAATCTAGGATTCGGGACTCGCTTCTTTCACAGCCCCTTCCGGGTGTACCCCAAAAGCACCCAGGATTATCTACGCTCCCAATCCCTGTTGGGGCACCAACTTCCAAGCCTAGAGGCCTGTATTGGGCTACCCGAGTCTTTCCTACCTCACCTCTGAGGTCTTCGGCTGGCCACGCCGGATGCACGTATGAGAGAAAGGATGTTCCAGAGTCGAACAGGGGTTGAGCTTTATTACAGGGTTTGGGTTACAGATGCAGGGGGGTCTTCCTTAGGAGGAAGAAGGGGAGATTTCCTAAGGAGGCTAAGCTTAAGGGATTGGAAGTTGAAGTACAAGCAGGGAGAGAGGGGGAGGGGAGAGAGAAAGAAAAGAAGCGGAGCCCTACTTTTCTCTTTGGCTCCACACGTGCTAAGAGAGAGCTTTCAGGCTTCCTCAATCCTACTTAATCTTCAGCCACACAGTTTGCATCTCAATACCATGCTGTTAGGTAACTAGGTGTGCTCCAATCCGGGACGACCTCGAGGGCAGGGAGACTCCACCCATCAGGTATCTCCAGGGGAGAGGCGGAAATACCCGAGCTAGCCGAGCTAGCTCAGTCTGACCTTCTCGAACCCCCGCTGTTCATGGAGGGCCTCGTAAGACTCTAAGATTTAGAAGTCCCACTTTTACCCGCCCAAGACCGTCCACACGGAATTGAGCTTCCAGTCCCAACAACTAATCAAATTAGCCTTCAATTAACTCAAGTTAAAGATGGATGGTGTATAATAGGAACCCTCCATTTTTGAGGATGGATATTAATATTCCAACACAAGTGGAACTATAATGATGTGTTGGGACTTAGAGGAGCCCAGATCCCCTACAAATACCTTACTGACATTCTCTCTAAGAATGCACCAGTTTTCTAATAATTGGAGCAGCTTCTTAGTTTGTCCTTCAAAAACTTGACATCAGTCAAGTCTGTGCCAGATAAGTGTAAAATTTGGGCAGCATTCTTTTCAAAAAGATTTTTGACTTTTCCTTTACAAGGTGCAGGGATAAGATAGACAACTGTCTTCTTCATGTGTACAGCAGAAGGAATGAGTTGATTTCCAAATACTCTCTGCTGCTCTCCTTAGTCAGTTAGCAAAGAGAAACACCTAGAAGTTCCTCCTACAAGAAAGACCACCAGAATTCTGCAGAAGCTCTAAGCAGACAAACCTTGGTAGGACAAGACATGCAATCAACAGAGAGCAGAAAGCAGGGCCAGAATAGTACCCAGACAGCATGTCAGGCAGCATTCCCTCCCCTGACCCTGCACAGGAGACAGGGTCAGATCACAGTGTCCAGACCACTCATGCTCAAGCCACAGCAAAGAGAAGGACCAAGGCAGCCCATGTGATCTTGGATGAGGGTTGCTTTCAGCACAATCAACAACATATGGTTAAGGCCTGTTAGTCTCACAGCTAATGATGGAATCAACTTCAGGTTTGGACTTGTGTAAGGAGAACGAGAAAGATAAGGAGCCAAGGCCAAAACCTAAGATGAACCATAAGAAAATTGAGCTAAAACCCAGAAATTCCTACAAAAATTATTTTAAAGATTGGAACCAGAGCTTACTTAGTATTAGCTTCCCTATAAAAAGAATACTGTCTCACCGAAAGGAAACAAAAAGTCTATTTAGTTGTGAAAATGGATAATAGCTGTAAGCAAAAAATTAATTCAAACTCTACAATACGAACAAAACTCAAAAGGAAAAAAAGCAGCCTATGGAAAATGGAAAAAGTTAAATTAAAACTCCATAAACTGAACAAAGACAGAAAAGTTACTATAGATGGACGTACCCATGCCATAGCCTTCGTAGCGTTTCCGCTCACGTTCTACCGTCTGTTTGATGACTGTTTCTCGAGAAAAGTGCCTTCTTCCCTGTCTGCCTTTGATGCTGTTCTGTAACTCAATCTGTTCCAGTTCACTGTCAAACCGATGTAAATAACTTTAAAAAAAAGACATAAGAATTGGAGCTGTGAAATTTCCATTATTCTGTAAAAGAACTCATGCTCAGCATTCCTTGTCCAGTCAGATTTAACCTGCAATGTTGATTTAATATTTGACACTTAACTCACCACAGATGGCTGAGCTTGGAATTAGAAGAACTAGGTTGGAGGCCAAATTATGCCAATATGCCTGGGACTTTGGGCAATTCATTTAACCTTTAACGGCTTCTAATTCCACATTTGTGAAATGAGGGACCTACACTAAACTATCTCTAAGGCTTCCTCCAGATCTAACACTGTAGGAAAAGAAATAATCATAGCCCATGTATATATATAAATGGCTTACAATTGTACAGTGTTCTTCACGTATGTTAATTCATCTGATCAGCCTAGTGAGGAAGATAATAAAATTAGTATCCTCATATTGCAGATAAGGAAATCAAAGCTCAATAAAATAAAATCACTTGATTCGAGTTACAAAAGCATTACAGTTGCAGAGTCCTGAGAGACCCGGCTACTGAAAGCTATAAAGAGAGAGGCCACAAGCAGCCAAGAATAAAACATTAGTCTTCATTTGATCACTTAACTGATTACACTGCTAGTTATCAGCTGACAAGATCTGGAAGCAATTGGAAGAAAGTACTTGAACTTGAAGCCAATGAGATTGCCCCAAATGCAAAAAGAGAAGGCCAAGGAGAGAGTCCTGGAGAATATTCAGCAAAAGAGCCTGAGAAAGAGCAGTCAGATGGGTAGGTGAACTAGAGAAGAATGACTGGGAAAGCCAAGGAAGATTATGACCCATGAGAGAAAGGTAGGTCTCACACTTCAAAAGCTCCAAGCAGAAGACTAAGGAAAATTTTTTTGACTTGGTAGTTAAGAGATCATTAGTAGCCTTTGGAGTGGAGGGGCTGGAAGCTGGACTTTAAAGGTCAATTGGGTTATTGGATGACAAGGAAGCAGAGGAAAAGGAGGGCAAAGGATTCTGTCTAGAACAAAGAAGGATCATGAGATGCTTTTTTAAAGAGGGAGAAGAATTGCTCATGTTTCTGGAAGGAGGCAATAGAAGGAGAGACTGAAGCAAAATCAAGAGACAATGATGAAAAAGCAGGTTCTTAGGGGAAGAGTGTAGGAAGGATCAAAAACTTAGAGAATGTCTTCTCTGGCAAGAAGGGCTGTCTCTCAAAAAGAAAAGTCTGAGATACAGTTTAGGGGAAAAGAGGAATCTCATGACAACTGTCTTTTACTTTCATAGGAGGTAAGAGACATCAACTGACAGAGGCTGATGGGGGAGATAATGTAGGCTTGAGGAGAGATAAGAAAGTCTGGTGAGATCACTAAGAGCAACGGAATTATCAAAGAATAAAAATTTACCATGCAGCAGTCAGACTGTAATTTCCTCCAGCATCATTCAACAGTCCAGGAGTAAACAAGGCAGATCATGGGGGTGATATAGAACAAGAAATGGACAGGTCACGAATGGTGGTAGAACAAGTAAATAAGGATCTACAAAAGGATGGTGCAAAGCTGAAATGGTCAAGATTACCAGCAGAGAAAAGGGAGGTCAGCCTAGTGGCAATCGACTAGAACAGGTAGGAAGAAATTGGGAGGCAAATTAAGGATTAAAAAATAATTACAGTGAGAGGAAGAAGGGAGACAGGGAGAAAAGTAGGGAAAATAAGAGTCACCGAAGCACTCTTAAAGGAACAGAACTGAAGGAAGGCCAGAAAGAATTAAAAATAAGTAGCACTTTGAAAGTTACATGCTGAATTTATTCTAAAAGAAAAATCAAGTCATATATAATGGAGAGCTAGAGTTTCACACACAATTCCTCTTTTCTATGCTTTTATGCATATTGAAATGCCAATTTTAGTGTTTAAGTTCAGAATTATATATATATGTATATATGTGTGTGTATATATATATATATACATACATATATATGTGCATACACACATACACACACACACTTTAAAAAAAAAAGATTTTGGTGGAGAGGTGGAGAGATGAAACGGAAGGAAAGCTTTGCTCCAAGAAGAGAATTTCCATGTGGAGTTAGGAGAGTTCTGTGTGGGAGGCAGAGGGATTGTGTAGCTTTAGTCAGTAGAAGCTGAATCTCATGAAATTGGGAGGCCAGAATTGGAGAAAACATCAACATGAATACTAACGTCACCAAGTTTGAGGACAAGGCATGAATGGCAGACCAAGACTACTTGTAGTCTTGTAGACTACTTGTAGAACAGAGAGAGAACATGGAAACTAGAAGATCACAGCAAAACAGATATAAACTGAATAACATAGACTAGAGTGAACCTCCGTGGAGGAGGGCTTGCAGAACAATGCTATCAGAGGAAGGCTCTGGCAGTGACACTGGAGAACAAGGATTAGGCCAACCCTTCCCCTTGGCCTGTCCACAGAACAAGGAGTAATCTGGATCTGAGAGTACAGTATCTTTCAAAGAGACAGACTTCCATGATCACAAGAAGATTAAAAAGTGTGAAGATAAATATTTAAGATGAAAGAAAATTTGCTAAAGATCAAGTAATATTATAGAACAGAGGTATCAAATCACATGGTCCACAATACTCCCAAATGCTGTTGAAACAGATAAAAATGTTAATTGGGAAAAAGTTACAAAATAAATAAAAATACAATAAAACTTAGATAACATTACATTTTAAAAGCTAGTCAATACGAGGCCCTCAGGGATCCTTATCTACAGATCAGTGGCCCTCTTTTCTACTTGTGTTGAAGTTGCCCTTTTAGAGAGCGCAACATACATCGAGGCAAAGGAGGAAAGGAAGTGTGTGACAATATTGGGTTCAGTGGGGAAAAAAAACAACAGGAAAGGTAGTAGGGAAAAAAAGAAATGACTCAATCACTGACATGAGAGAGCAGTAAGAACAAATTTTTTAGGTAGAGGTACCAGTTGGTTAGGATCTCTCTATCCTTCCAAGAGTCTGTGATGACTAAGGGCAACATTGCCATGGTCATTCCCTCTCCAAATATGAAAGAGTGGGAAGTGATGGAGGGGCAGGGAGCTGAGGTCAAGAACTGGACCGAACTCAGATGTGGTAACAGCACAGGAATCATGTCCCAAGACATCCAGCATATCCCAAAAGATACTTATCTACATATGAAACATATATTTGGCTCCATAACAGGCCTAGTATATTAGTCCTCCTAGCAGTCAGTCTGGGACATATTTTTGCTTTCTGGTCCCAAATCTTTCTGGTTCCTGACAAGGAATCTGAGACCTGACCAGGGTGGCACTAGTCCCTGCCTAAATTCCCAGACTTTCTAGTGCCAGGTATGGTGTCTGTGGCCTTTTTGTCGTAAGTACTAGGGTTTTCCTTGAGTTCCCATGCTAATAAAATCCTTCAATGGCAGGAACCATTTCTTCCCCAAACATTATTGATGGGAGGTAGGAGAGCAATAATGAATACAGAAACAGGTCCAGCTTCTGAAATATGTTAAGGGTTTTCCCTTTCTGCCCTCTCTACTCAATGGTGTAGCCAAGTTCTTACCTTTCTATTAGTTCACAAGCATCTTTCTTTGTATACTCTCTTTTGTGAGGATCAAGGTGACTTTGAAACCACTGCAGTTTCTCACCTGCAAGGAAAAGTAATAAATTACTGAAACAATACCAGCCAAATAATTACAAGTTTCTCAAATAAGCCATTAAAAACTCCAATATTAAAACATTTAATACTACATTAGATCCACTTAAGTGTTAAATACGTCTCAGAGCAGACTAATGAAACTAATTTTGCAAAAACAACTTGTATCATGTATTTCTTATCTGATAAAGAGGCAAAGAAAATGCAGATAAGTTTTAAGTAGCTAGGACAGAAATGAGAGGCCAAAACACATGACTTTAAAATGTCTGTGTATGATTTACAGTCAACACCAAACAGATGACAAATACCCTATAGTGCTCCATCTGAGCACAATATCAAAGCACACCACTAATTTCTGGCTTAAGGATGAATGTAACAACACTAGAGGTAGGTGGCAGATACAGAGCGGACACTATGTCCATGTCAGTATCAGCACATAGGGGGTTATGTTGGCTTCTCAGAGGGACCTGACCAGGTGAGATCTTCCTATCCCCCTCTTTCCTCAACCATGCCTCCCATTTCTATCTTTCAAACTAAAACTGACCAGAAAGTAAAATATAGGAGACAGTTGTAGTGTTTGAGATACCAAAGCAGAATGGAATTATAAGATGGATTTGTATGAACAGGAATGAATGAATGAAGCATTAAGAGTTTACCACATGCCAAGCACTGGACATACAAACAGAAAATTAAGACAGTCTTTGCTCTCCAGGAGCTCACACTCTAATAGGTAAGACAACAAAATATGGAAGGTTTTAGCTGCAAGTCAAATGAAAAAATCCCACAGTCCTTAGGGAGCAGCGGCAAAACAAGTATTATTGCCTCTTCTTTCAGATTCTGATGTTGAACCATTAGATAACACACATGACTTTGGTGACAGAAACTTTCTTCTCTGAATCTTTAGGAGTTGTAGGTGGAACAGTAATTGGAGAAGCAGGTGCCTGGTCATATCTACACAGGAGTTGCTACCCAGGATGATGTCTGAGGACCCTATGCTGGAAGCATCACCATGCCTAAAGTTCTTGGGCTCAGGGTCCTGGTTGCCTCCATTAGGATAAGAAAAGAGATGTTGGTTCAGGTGGCTGTGCTAGGCTGCTTACCTTCCCTGTATGTGGTAATTCCTTGACAGCTATTGGATGATAGCGACAAGGGCTGGACTGGACCCAAGACCACTGGTCTGGGAGGTGCTGGTGTTCCCAGGTCTCCTCTGTTTATCTGACTACTGGTGACAGTTGAACAGCAGCTGTCACTGATGATGATGAGCTATGGTCTCTGGGATGTGGACTCCTCAGTCCCCCCCAAAAAAACCCAGATGACCATGGCGCTATAAAGGTGAAAAGAAAAACTCTCTCATACCACTGTGTTGACTCATGCCTATGACTCCCATATGTATCTCAACAACCTCAGACAAAAGCTATGCAATTTGTGGGCAACCAAAATGGCAATCAAGCTTTGTTTGCAAAATCCATGCTGGATGATGTCAGCCATGACATATTCCATGAGTTACTTGAGTGGTTTCTCCTAGATGAACAAATGAACAATTCAGCTTTCACAGCTCAGGAGATACTTCATGCTTGGCAGAAAAATTACCTCTGCCTAGAGCCAAGAGTCTACTGGGAAACAAGAACATGAGTATCATGGATATCTCCTTTAGCAGGGCATAAAGGAGACCCAGAATTCTCACATCTATTGATGGCACTAATATATCCATGTTAAAAACCTTGGCAATAATCTGTTGTTCTTGTTTGGTCATGTCTGACTCTTTGTTTTCCATATCCTTCACCAGCTCATTTACAGATCAGGAAACTGAGGCAAACAGGGTTAAAGGGTCACAGAGTGAGAAAGGCTTTGAACTCAAATTCCTCAGAACCCTGAGGATTTGAACCTGGGTCTTTCTGACTGCAGGCTCTGTGCTCTATCCACAATGCCACTTAGCTTCCCCTTCACAACAAATGATGTGTTACATCTACAGAAATGGAGGATCTGCAGTTTCTCTGGCACCATAAAGACAACACAAGCCTGAGAAGAGTTGGGCAATATGTCTATATGATCCAAAGAGCCACTGGCTTCCCAATACAGGTGTCAGGTCTCTGCAAACCTCAAGTGGATACATATGAGTTATGTTCTGCTTTGAAAGGCCTGATGGTTCTCACTGATAGCAAGATCACTCCTTTCTCCCTGGAAAGTAATACATATGAGAAGACAGCCTTGGCCTTCACTGATAAGGCAGACCAGGATCTATGCCCCAGTCTTGCCCCACCTAAAGAGTGACTTCTACTACACAAGTGCTGCAGAACATTGGTTTTTACTTTCATACTCCACGGGGCTACAGTAGGATTAGTGTCTAATAATTTGTGCCCTAAGTATTTTCTCTAAAGACCCACTCTGAACTCCTTCAAAGCCTGTTTTCCCTGGCCTATTCACACCATGTGTGTCTTCCCAAGTTAGAAGTCTGGCTGCCACAGGAGACAAGACAGGTACCCCTAGCAGGGTATATGAAGTTTGGTCAATAAATTCACATATACTTCAGAGAAGGAGGGGAGAGCGGGAAGAAAGAATGAATCTGACAGCTGTTTTTATTCTCTATCTTTCTTGCATGTCAGATCCTTATCATTAATACTGGAGACAAAGATTTCCCCAATTAACCTTTTCCCTTATTCTATTTACAATTAATTTATTCACACACAAAAGGCACACACAATTTCATGTAATCAAAATTTTCTATTTATCTTTCATGATTGCCTCTATATCTTGTTTGGTTAAGAATTCTCCCAAAGTTGTGACAAATACCTGAGGTAGCTTTCTTCTAATTTTAATATGGCAGGACCTTTCATAATCTTTGCAACAAATACCTCTGAAAAGGTATATCTTTATAATCTTTATAATCAAGATGTAGGGGAATTAAATAGTTTTCAAAATAAAAACCATAAATTGTTAACAGCTGTGAGAAAGACCAAGAAGAGAAATACAAATTCAAACAATTCTGAAGCTTCACCTCACAGCAAACTGGGAAAAACTGGATATTTTCATTGGCTGCTCCCCATGTCTGGAATTCTCTTCCTCCACACTCTCTACCTCCTAGCTTCTCTGGCTTCCTGCAAGTCTTAGCTAAAGGCTTATCTTCTAAGAGAAGTCTTTGCCAGTGTTTTTTGGTCTTAGCACCTACCTTTCCTCTGAGATGACCTCTAACATATACTGTATACATTCTATTTATACATAGTTGCCTGCAAGTTGTCTCCAGTTTCTTCCAAGTTCCCTGAAAATGGGGACTGTTACTTATTGCTGTTTCTTTTTGGGGGTCCCCAGCACCTAGAACTGTGGATAAAACACAGCAGATGCTTAATTAATCCTTGCTGACTATGATCCAGAGCACCTACCATTGGACATAGAAAGATCACTAAGGCAGAAAGAATGGACTCATCATACACACCAAAATATCCAGAGTGGCACTTTTTATAATAGCAAACAACCCAGACAGCCAGGTAGCACAGTGAAGAACCTTGAGCCTGGTATCAGGAAGATATGAGGTTCAAATCTTCAGTCACTAAATAGGAGTGTGACCCTAGGCAAATCACTTTACCTCTCCCTGCCTCAGTTTCCTCAACTGTAAAATGGTAGTAATAATAGCACCTACCACACAGGATTGCTGTAAAGTTCAAGTGAGAGAGTATTTGTAAAGTACTTAACACACAACCTGGCATATTTAATAAATGGTATTTAATCCCTAGGCCCCTCCAAAAACCACAACAAAAAAACTGGAAATAAAAGTAGATGCCTATTGACTGGGGAATGGCTAAACAAACTGGAGGATATGAATACAAAACACTATTAGTATACAGTAAGAAACAGTATGAGAAAATTCTAGAAAAACATGTAATGTGAAGTAGGGAGAATCACAAAGCAATATATAAAATGATTACACCAATGTAAATAAATGAATAACACCTCCCCACACCCCCAAAAGAAACTAAGGCCATATGATTATAATGATCAAGTTTGGCCTCAAGGAGGAGAACGTATCTCTCTTCCTTCTTTGCAGAGGTAGGGCAATATAGGTGTGGAAAACCACATAGACTTTCAGGGCATGTGCTGGTTGGTTTGATGAACTAACTACCTTTCTGTCCCTCTTTCTACTTTATTCTTCGTTAAACAGAATGGCTCAAAGGGTTAGAAATTAAAGGTGATGTAAAAACAAAGAGGTCAATTTTTTTTAAAGAAAATAGAGACTGACAATCAGGACAAATTTATCTATTTTAGATCTCTCAGAGGTTTCTAAAGGTGCTATCATAGTGCCTATGTAATGAAATCATGTCAATTTACAAATAAAAACAATTTTAGCAGAACAAAGCTAAAAATTCTTCAATAAGATTTCATTTGAAAGATTTACTTAACAGTTCACTTTGATAAAATGTTATCTTTCTAAATTATAAGGAAGGTACATTTGCAATTTGCATACTTTATAAATTATCTCTAAATTTAGTCTGAATACTAAATAAAGCAATCCACTTACCTATAATGTTTAGACGCAAAGCCTTCTCATTCTTCAACCTTAGGATGAAAAAACGTGTTAGAAAACCTCCAAGCAATTTTTAAAAATCAATTAAGAACTAGTATAAAAAATTGCTCAAAGGGGGTCCCCCTTTCAAAGCTCATTTTTATAGGAGATTAGATTAGCTATATTCAACCATATCACCACTTAAAGCATTTCCTGTATTTCAAATCACTGAACCATAAAGTCTTATTACTTGCTGCTTAGATCCTTGACATTTAAATGAAACCTACAGGAATGAAAACTGTTAGGAGTGAAGCTACTCATCAAATAGATTAAGATAGAAGTTAATTATCTTACGACAAAATAGGCACAATTAATGTGTATATTGGAAATGTAACACATTAAACTGATAATGCTAGCTAGTATTAGATTCAACAAACATTTATTAAGCACCTAATATATAAAAGGATCTGTGCTTAGTGTTGGAGATACAGTGATTAAAAATGATGATCCATGCCATTAGAGTTCACATCACATTGGGGGAGAACATATACACCTCAAAGTCTAATACAAATACAAGGATGAATATTATAGAAAACAGAGAGATGTTGATAAAGTGCTCAAAGGACATGTGAGGAAGGACATAATACGTTACCTTTGGGGGGAGGGAAAAGTAGAATGGCATCAGAGAAAATGGAGATGATATCCAAGGTGAGCCTGGATAAAAAGGAGAAGAGATTCTGAAAGACTAAGATAAGACATGAGGACATGCCAGGCGGGCGGGGTGACCTGTACAATGCATGGAGGCAAGAATTGGTATGCTGAGTTCAAGAACAGTTAGGAATCAAGTTTGGCTAAAAGGCAGAGTGAATGATGATAACAATGTGAAACAGAATTGGAGGACAGGTTGCAGGCTGTCAAGAACTTGACACATCAAACTAAAGAGTTTCTACTTTTTTTAGAGATAAGTAGGGATGATTGTATGAGGCACATGGTATGGGATAGTGAGCAGCTCTAACATTCCTTCTAATCAAAATCCATGGTCCTATGGCAACAGTGAGTTAGAAGAGGCAGAAGGTTTAAGATTATAATAAGAAGAATTTCAGAATTCAAAATCCTACAGGTACAACAGGTTGTGGGGTACCATGCTTTAAGGATTATTCACCCTTGTGGGTGGGAAAGGATAGAATGGCAGTTGCTAGAGTTGAAGAGTAACATTAACTGGGAAGATTTAATATTTGTTGGGACATAAATATGAAAATTAAGCCCCCAAATATAGGGGCATATATTGAGATAGTAAGAAGACCAGGATGTGGGCCAGGTATTCAACCTGCAAAAGGAAGAACAGTGACTGTGAGGTAAGTGGATGGTAGGAATCAAGACCCGGAAAGCCGAACATTTCAGAGAATTCTCGGTTACTAAGTTCTTGTCTAGAGTGGCAGTGGAAGAACGGACTACCTGACCCCAGCAGAAGAGAAGATTGGAGAGAAAGAACCTCTGGCATGGGGGAGGGTGACAAGAGATGAGGAGTCTTCAGGAAGAAACTAGATTTTAGCCAGTATCCCAAGACAGGTGAAGCAGGTATATTAGGAGTTTTCACTTCCTGCCACAATAAAGAAGTCATAATGACCTAGTGTGCCACTGCCATTGTTTAATTATTTAATCAACTCATGTGAATGTTAATATTAAATATTAAATAAATGCACTCAGTTTTTAGTCTGTCACTCTTTGTGACCCCATCTGGAGTGTTCTTTGCAAAGGTATTAGAGTGTTTTGCCATTTCCTTCTCCAGCTCATTTTATAGATGAGGAACAGAGATAAATAGGATTAAGTGACTTGCCCAGAGTCACATACAGCTAGTAAGTATCTGAGGCCAGATTTGAACTTATGAAGGTAAGTTTTCCTTACTCCAGGCTTGGCAATTCATCCACTACACTACCAAGCTACCCATTTAAAATACAGGTACTTTCCATATGGCATTCATTCTTTTGGAAGGATAACAGAAAAAATTGTACAAAACTACAAAAAAATATGTAAAGAAAAAACAGTCCAAGTAAGTAAATTCCCTAATTGTGGCTACTCCAACATTTAAGCTTTGGGCATGTTCAATGAATGACCGAGCTAGAAAAGTTAGCTTCGGAATGACATGTACACATAATATGAGGTAGTCAGCTCATCCTGCAAAATCACATCACAATCTAAATAGATACACCAATAATTCTGGTACTAGAAAATGCCTAAATAGGTCATTTTAAAGAACAAATGTTTTAAAATATGCTTTTAAACACAGGGGTAAACTATCATGCTTCTCAAAATATAACATGGGTCTCTAAATTTTTAAGCATTATGTTTGCTTTTTCTCTTGCTTTTCTACATTGTTTTTTTCCCCCACAATGAGTCATCCTCACCTGGTGTCTAGAGTTCTTTGCTATGTGCCCTGCATGACAAGCAAGAGATGACAGTGCATGGCAACAAGATGTTGCCATGGTGAGGATGTCAAAGAAATGAAGTCAAAATTAAACAGTACGTTATAGTCTCTTTCTTGCTGCTTATCAACATTACAGTTGGGGTAAATTAATCTAACATATCTTACAATTTCCCTTTAATTTTGGCAAAAGCAGAATTTATATGTAGTTTTACCTAAATGCAGGAAGATTATTTAACATTTTTACACCTTTTAGAAATACATACGCAATTTCTTTTATGTCTCAACATTGCTGGTCTCTAGTAAGAGCATCCTACATAAACACAGCTCAAAACAAATCATGTGCAATGGTACATAAAAGGTCTTATTTATCCTCTGACATGGTGATGGGATAAAACATACTTAAAATTATGTCATTTCCATGACCTTTCTTTCAATAAATACCCCTAGAGCTATTGTAAGGGGCCCAGGGTTCAACCGAGGAAAAAAAAAAAAGAAAATCAGATGTCCTCTCGGGGATCCTTCCAGAATTTTTAACATTCAAGTAGCATTTGTTCAGACGAACCACCTCATTTCTGCTAACTACAAAGGAAGTCATCGGTTACTGTTTCCCAGGAGCTCAAGTATTCTAGGTTGTCTGAAGCTGTTTCTGTGTGTCCTTCAGGTATGCTTTTGTTTCAATATCCTGCCATCATCCACAATGTTCTCATTGCAGGGAGAATGAAACTCATTAGAACATTGCTCTGTCATTTAATATTTTTAATTTTTTTAATTTTTTTATCTTTTGTTTTTACATCACTTATCTTTTCTAACTATCTTTCTCTCTTTACTCTCTCCCAAAGAACCATTATGTATAATAAAGAGGGGAAAAGGAAAAAAAAATCAGCAAAATTAACATCAAAAAAGTCTGATGTTGCATGCAGTGTTCCATGGCTATAGTCTTCCCATTTCTGCAAAAGCATGTAGATGCATTCCTCTATTACCTGATCATTATAATTTTACAGCATTCAGTTTTAATTGTTGTCAATTTTTCCCATTTACATTGTTACCTTCAGTTTCCCTAGTTTTGCTTACCTCTCTTTGCATCGGTTCATATAAGTCTTTCCTTGTTCCTCTCTAGTCATCATTTCTTATCTCTAGTTATCATTTTTTTACTGTACAGTCATATTTGACTACATTTGTTTAACCACAAATTTCCACAATTTGTTTAACCATTCTTCAACTGATGGCTATCTATTCATTTCCAGGCTTTTGCTATGAATGTATAGCAATTTTAATCACTCTTTGCATAATTCCAAACAGATTCCCAAAATGGTTGGGCCAATTCACAGTACTCACTTTTGGCCATCTCCCTTACCAAACTGCAAGCTTTTTGAGAGGGTTGGAATCAGTAAATCATTTCTCTTTTATTTCCAGTATCTAGACTAGTGAATTATATATAATAGATGCTAAAAAAGTCATCAAAATGTTTCTTACATGAATTAAGATCCTACTGAGATTTCTTCTATAGCATGAAATAGTTAAAATAACACATTCACAGGTCAACAATGGATGAAGTATTGCATATAAGGTCTAGTTTTGCATTATCTACTCAAATTAAAAAAAAAAAAAAGGATCTACTATTTCCAGCTAGATCATTCATTTTAATTGGCACCAGGTACAGATACCAAGTAAACAGAGATTTGTGTTCTAATACAGATTTTTGCCCACTATCAGTTGTGTAACTTTGGACAGGTTCCTCAACTTCTTTGTGTCTTTCTTTCATTCGTAAAATAAGGGAACTAGAAGCATATTTTAAGTACAAAATTGACTACATCATACAAATTAAGCCCAACTGAAAAACCTGTCAATTCAAGAGCAACATAACATTTTATTTAATCTTTTCACTTAAAAGAACTTGATAAATTATATTGAAATATTATATTTTAAAAGAATCGGATAAATTATCACACTAATTCTGCAGTATACTGATGTATATATGAAAAAAATTTTTAGAAAAATTTTGTACTCAAGGGACAAGAGCCTATGTATGCTTTCAGGATGCAAACTGACTCTTAAAATTTGAAAGTAAGAGTTATTCAACATATCCCTGCTTCCTAAAGTTGAAAAAAAAATATTTAATATGCTGATATGAGTAAATATCTATTTATAATCGAGCCATCACATCCTTTAAATTATTTTAGGTAAAACCATCAACCTCTGAAGATATAAATGGCTACAAGGAAACCTTCTTCTTAAAAAAAGCTTTTGCTTCAATAGTTCTTAGTCAAAAACGTATTTCAATAAGCTCCTATGAAACAGAGTTTATATATAAGGTGCTATAGTATCTCTCACTTCATTAAAGCCTGAATCATTGTCTCCCCTCTCCTGTCTCCAAGAGAAAAGACTAAGCCCTGTCTTACCTCATTTGTCTATTTCTGATGAAACTATTCTCTTGTTAGTCTCATAATTCTGAAGGCATCTTTGACTCATTCCTCCCCCACATTCCTCACAACTAAAGACTTGTTAAGTCATATCAATTCAACCTTTGTCAGGCTTCACATTCATCTCTTACTCCTTTCCACTCACCATTACAAGCACCTTAGTTCAGATCCTCATTTTTTGACATGTCCCTAAATTATCTGACATGAACCACAGACAAGGCTGAAATTGTAGGCAAGCACTAAGCTCTGGGATCCATGAGTACTCAAAGCCTAAAGGGAAAGGAGTTTTTCTTCAAAAGAGAAATAAGGTACAAGGTAAATATCCATTCAAGGTGTCTATATTCATTTAATCATATTCTACAGTACATCCCTTTGAAAACCTAACAATTAGAGCTTTGTTCATCATTTAAAATGTTATTTAACGATTTCTTCATTATTTTGCTTTGTTATTTAAAAAGAAACTGGACCATTTGCTATCTCAGGAATACCTCTGCAATATCCATGTCACTCCTAGAGTTGCTGTGAGGCTCACAGCAGATACTATATACAAAATGCTTTGCAACTTTTAAACACATTATAGAAGTCAGTTATTGTTTCTACTCATCTACTGGCAACTACTAAATTTGCAAGTAGAGTGAACAGAAAGGAGCTGTTAGCCTCCATAGGGCTGGTCTTACAAACCCAAACAATCATAATCTAAATTTAATATTATTTGATTGAAATATCACCCACCCTAATCCTAAAAGAAAGATAAAAGATCATCCCTGCCTTCAAGGATCTCATAATACAATATGGAAGACAACATAAAAACAACTAAGTAAAAACAAGCTACATACAGAAAAAATAGGAGTATAAAATAACACTATAATTAAAAAGGGATTGGGAAAGGCTTCCTTTAGAGAATAACATTTTATGGGAAATTTGAAGGAAGCCAGGAGATAGATGAGGAGGGACAGCATTCCAGGCACGGGGGAAATCCAGGGAAAAATCAATGGCAAGAGCCAAGACATGGAGTATCTTGGACAACAAGAATATATGCGTGTGTGTGTGTGTGTGTGTGTGTGTGTGTGTGTGTGTGTGTGTGTGTGTGTGTGTGTGTGTGTGTGTGTGTTGAAGGGGTAGGGGAAGGTTATAACAGGCTTTGAGCAAAAGACTGTCCATTTAATCCTAGAGGCAACAGGTAATCACTGGAGTGTGAGTAGGGAAGTGATAGCTGAACAAAACACTTTGGTTGCTGAGTGGGGAGGGACTGAGGCAGGCACCCCCACCCCCAGGAGGCTATTGCATCAGTCCAAGTGTGAGGTAATAAGGGTCTGCACCAGTGTGGAGGCAGTGTCAGAAGAGAAAAGGGGACATACTTGAGAGATGTTACAAAGTGAAACTGACAGGCCTTGACAACAGAAAACAACAATTTGAAGTTAAGAGGTCCTTACTATGAATTCTTATTTGGCTACTTGCTACCCATACAACCCTGAGGAAGGCACTGGGTCTCAATATGTAAAAAGAGGTCTGTATGACCCCTAAGGTTCCTTCTGGCTCTAAAATCTGAGTCTATAATGCTATTATACTACAAGAAACTATAACCTTAAAAAAAAAAAAAAAACAACCTTGCTTTTGTGAATTCTCTAATATTATGTGGCTTTAGTTAGGACATGATCCATAGGTGCCAGGAAATAAAGGTAGATTTTCATATATTGATAATTTCATCCTTGGATCTGTTTTATGAGAGCAGATGGTTACTTTCTTGTTTATATTTATCTGAAACAGGTTAAAAAAAATTGGCAAGAAAATGAAAACTCCCAAAATGAAGGTGCTGCACAATTTCCCAAATTCCCTTTCCTCTTATTTCTGGCTCATCTCTAGGCTCAACTCACTGCCCAACTGCAGTGCCAGGTGGTGAGATCAGATGGACTAACTCCAATGGGCTGCCCATTTCAGATTCCCCCAATGACACTAGACGGTTATGAATCGCATGGGACAGAGCTGAGAAAATGAAAATTTTAGGGAACCAAAAAGGCAATAGAAAAATGCACAAAATATTAAGTAAGCCCAAGTAGATTAACAATTAAGACATGTATCATAAAGTGACATGAGAGAATCAAAACTACATGATCAGAAATGAGGTAGGTCAGTTCTGGACTGAGAATCTGAGATAAATAACAAATCCAAATAGTGTATGTTGCTAAGGCTTGAAATATTTAAAAGACCCAAGGGAAGGCCTCCAATTTGTTATACATAGTAAGAATTTAATAAGATGCTTATTTAAGTGAGGAGGTACTCTAAGGGGGATTTAGAAAAGTATAGGGACAAAAGTTACACGGAATAATTTCAATCTTTACCAGTGGAAGGAGTAGTCATACCAATGTGAGATTATGGCTAAAATACAAAAAATCAAATACATCAAATTTGTATTTCTCTGCACATAATTAATTTCACCAGAAGAGTTGGCATTTTACTATTTCTGTCATATGAATCAGTTTCCAAATTGGCAAATAGGAATGTCTGAATAGAAAATTTTACCATTTTAAAATAAATCACTGTTACATCAATCTTTTAATGAAAGTCCAAGCATCAATAACAAAGTATAAAATATTGGTTGATTCAGAAGAAAGTTTACAAAGCAACCACACAAAAGAACAAATATTTACTAACCTATTCTGTGCAAGATACTCTCACACATTTAGAAAAGCTACTTTCCTTGATTTTTTGCTCTATTTCCACAACACCGAACGTTTCCTTAAGTGTTGCTATGCTATTTTCAAACTGTCCTTAAGTTGCTCCATTAGAACAAACTGTTCAGTACTAAGACATTTACTGAACATTTTATTTTTCTATAAAGATGGTCAAAGGTTTCCTAAGTGCCTGGCTCTTTTTCTATTTATCCATTTCATTTTTTTCTCCACACAACTCTATAGAATTGTGATCATCATTATGATTCCAGCAACATCTTAGAAAAATAATTCTATTTCAAATAAGTATTCATATACCCAAATAAACTGGTAAAACACATGTTTAAAACCTCAAGGGATTAGGGAAAATGGACTTGGAACTAACTAGGTTTCTAACATATGAAGATTTTTATTTAAGAATACGATACCTAAGTTGTGCTATAGCAATTATTTCAAATTATATTCCATTATAAATAAGCCAAACTACAGTTCTTAATTAAGTGAGGTTTTATTGAATTTATTGTATCCTTTAACAGAAATCCTTAGCTTTAAAAAAATTTGGTAAGAAAATAAGTTTCCATTTTCCATTAACTTCATTACAAAGGCAGGATGTGTCTTCTTTATCTGATCCCTCACTCCACTAGTACTCTGACCCAATCAATTGTACCAATAGTAGCCAAACTGACAAACTAATTATCACATGTACAAAAGGTCACTAGGTGTGGGCTGATCTTTTCAGTCCTAAAGCAATACTGAACTATGAATTGTTATGTGGCTTGTATTAAATGTGTTTGTCCTTCATTGCCAAAGAAGACCATGCCATCAGAGAAATGATGAAATGCCTTGCACTTGACTTTGTTTTGAGGGAGGAAGGGCTGTGCAGATCACCAGCCTCACTTCTCCTCCAGAGCCGTCTGAATCCAGTGACCAGATATTCATCAGGATGACTGGAGATGACCTAGGATGAGGCAACTGGGGTAAAGTGACTTGCCCAAGGTCACACAGCTAGTGAGTGTCAAGTGTCTGAGGTGAGATTTGAACTCAGGTCCTCCTGACTCCTGAACTGGTGCTCTATCCACTGCACCACCTAGTTGCCTCACACATTTAATAAATAGGCAAAAGATGCTACCATTTGTTTTACGGTTATACTCAAAGAACCATGGAGCCTTTCAAATCTCCTACATCCTGTCTCCATTAAAATGTGAACTCCTTGACAGCAGGATGCATCACACCCATTGGTACCCCTAGTGCTTTGCATATACACTTAAGACATCAGTTTTCAAGCATTGTGTCCCACTAAGGGCAAACATTTTGGTTAATGCTACAACCTCAGACCAAACATGGGGATCATAGGCAAGATTCTAAAGTTTCAGACCTAAATATGAACTTAATGATAGTTTAATCTAAGATTTTCATTTGAAATCAGACACTTAACAGCTGAATCAGTACAATTTCACCTCTTTGCTGAAGACCATAAAGAAACTCATTGTTCTCCATAGGTGATTAAATACTTTTTGTCTACGAATTATAAAACCAATAAAGAGATACTTACTTTTCCTTCCTTTCTTGTTTGTGAGCTTCTCGATTAAGTTGAGCTGCTTTTCTGCTATAAGGATGTACAACTTTTTTCTGTTGTCCTGAACTCTTTCCCTTCAGTGATTTTGGCTAAATAAATAAATAAACAAACAAGCAAATAAATAAATAAATACACACACACACACACACACACACACACACACACACACACACACATATGTGAAGGAACATACCAGTGAGATTCATTAATAAATCCTAATGTGTGGCATCTCAAGGAAGGATGGAAAAATCTGAGTTCAACTATCACCTTTGACAGAAAATATAACTGCACAAGCCATCCCCCCTAGGCATCAAGTTGCAGGGTAGCAGTTGATATCCACTGTTAGAAGGAGTTTAGAGAGGAGGGCAGAGCCAAAATGGCAGGGTAAGAGGTCCTACTCACCTAAATTCTAAGACAAACTCCTTCAGATAGCACTAAAAAGAGAAGAATCCAATAGGAGACAGAATGTGGCAGATTACCAACTCAGGATAGATTAGAAGGTCGACAGGAAGGATCAGTTGCATAGGGCTGGAGGAGGGCACAGCACACAGGCTATAGCAGCGTGGACCCCACCATAGCAAAGCTGAGCAGTCTGAAGCAGCAGCAGTGCAGATCCTCAAACATATCAGCTCAGGACAGGAGTCCAGTGGAAAGGAATGAGAGAGGACTGCAAAACTCCAGGTAACTGCAGCAACGGTTACTGAGATTATCAGTCTACAGATTAAATATCTGTAAGTCACCTACTAGAACTTCCAGAAGCCAAGATGGCAAAGTGATCAGTAGATGCTATCTCCCTCCCCTTTTTGACCTTGAAAAACGCAGAGAATACTTCCCCAGGAAAAATCCTTAAACAGTCTCTTAGCCCAGGAGGCTAAGAAAATCACAAAGAGGGGTGCCTGTTGCTGTGGCTGAAAGGGACCAGTGTAGGACCAGAGTTGTCCCAGACAGCCCCACCTCAGTGAACCGGGAGGAGATCCTGAGCCCCAGGAGAGTGGAGTCCACAACTGCCAACACCAGGATGCCAGGCATGCCTTGGCACCCCAGGGGAATTGGGAAGACACTAGCGCAGATGAGGTTCACCAACCATTGAGCTTGCCTATGCTATAGCTCACCAGCAGAGACCTCCTATGGCCAGACCACCCCTCCCCAACACCTGACACAGCTAGCTCCAGGGTAACTCCGAGGAACCCAGGAAGACTTCACCTGGCCTCTGCTTTGGCACACCAGCCAGGTCAGCAACAGGTAAGCTGCAGCATTTTAGCATCTAGCTGAAAGAACCAGAGGGCCACAACACACAAAGCCTCCAGTTCTAAGCATAAGAACCACAGGACAGAGACCCTTGTGACCCAGAAGCAGAGATTCACTTTAAAAGCCAGGAAAAGGGTGATCATCATGAGCAAGAAGCAAACCAGAAAAGACCAAAGAATCTTTCTATGGAGTCAAGGATGAAAACACAAATACCAAAGAGGTCAGCATTGAGACTGTACTCCCATCTGAAACTTCAGAAAGGAATGTGAACTGGTCTCAAGCCCAAAGAGCATTCTTGCAAGAGCTGAAGGATTTTAAAAGCCAAATTAGAGAAGTACAAGAAAAACTGGTCAATGAATTTAAAAATATGAAAAAAGAATTCACTGAAGAGAACAGCTCTGTAGAAAGGAAAATTGGACAAATGGAAAAGCAAGTACAAAAACTAACTGGAGAAAATAACTCCTTAAAAGGAACACCTGGGCAAATGGAAAAGGAGATGCAAAAGTTAACTGAAAAAAGCAATCTATTAAAACTTAGAATGACTAAGCTAATGACTCTATGAAACATCAAGAATCAGTCAAACAGAATCTAAAGGATGAAAAAATAGAAGAAAATATAAAATATCTCACTGCAAAAACAACTGACCTGGAAAAGAGATCCAGGAAAGAAAATCTAAGAATTATTGTTCCACCAAAAAGCCATGATGAAAAAAGGAGCCTGGAAAATATCTTTGAAGACATTATCAAGGAAAACTGCTCAGAGGTCCTTGATCCAGAGGGCAAAATAGTAATCGAAAGAATTCACCATTCACCTCCTGAAAGGGATTCCAAACTGAAAACACCATGGAATATCATTGTCAAATTCCAAAACTATCAAGTGAAGGAGAAAAAACTGCAGGCAGCCAAAAGAAAAAATTAAAATACCTGGGGGGATTTTCAATTTGTTCGTTTTCTAGCTTTTTCAGCTGCATACCCAATTCACTGATCTCCTCTTTCTCTATTTTATTCAGGTAGGCATTCAAGGATGTAAAACTTCCCCTATGAACTGCATTTGCAGTAGCCTGTAAATTTTGGTAGGTTATCTCATTACTGTCATTCTCTTGAATGAAGCTGTCGATTGTTTTATGATTTGTTGCTTAACCCACACATTCCTTAGGATTAGATTATTTAGTTTCCAATGAATTTTTGGTCTATCTTTCCATGGCCTTTTATTACATATAATTTTTATTGCATTATGATCTGAGAAAGATGCATTGACTATCTCTGCCTTTCTGCTCTGGATTGTGAGGTTTTTATGCCCTAGTCCATGGTCAATTTCTGTATATGTGCCATGTACCACTGAGAAAAAGATATATCCCTTTCTACCTCCATTCAATTTTCTCCAGAGATCTATCATATCTGCCTTATCCAGAATCTTATTCACCTCCTTAACTTCTTTTTTGTTTATTTTAAGGTTAGATTTATCAGGTTCAGAGAGGGAGAGGTTGAGGTTCCCCGCCAGTACAGTTCTGCAATCTATTTCTTTAACTCCCTTAACTTCTCCTGTAAGAATCTAGATGCTATACCACTTGGAGCATAGATTTAGTAATGATATTGCTTCATTGTCTATGGTGCCTTTTATCAGGATATAGTTTCCTCCTTATCTCTTTTGATTAGATCTATTTCTGCTTTTGCTTTGTCTGAGATTAGGATTGCTATTCCTGCTTTTTTTACATCAGCTGAAGCACAATATATTCTGCTCCAACCTTTTACCTTAACTCTGTGTGTATCCCCCCTTTTCAAATTCTTGTAAACAACATATTGTTGGATTATAGCTTTTAATTCATTCTGCTATCCATCTCTATTTTATGGGAGAGTTCATCCCATTCACATTCATAGTTATGATTACTATCTGTCTCCATCCTTCCCCCACCCATTTATGCTTTTAATTCTCCCTTCTCCCTTCCCCTCCACAATAGTTTTAATTTTTCACTCCCACAGTCTTTCCTTCCTTCCTTCAGTCCCCCTCCCTTTTACTCCCCTTTACCCTTACTACTTCTTTGTTCCCTTTTAGCCTCCCCTCCCCTTTCTTTCCCCCTTCCCCTCCTACTGCCTAAAGAGCTAGTTAGATTTATATACTTTAAGTTTGTTTTTCCCTCCTTGAACCAAATCAGATGAGAGAACCTCTCAAACAATGCTCATCTCCCTCCCCTTTCCCTCTACTGTAATATAATTTTGTACGTCTTCCTGTGATGTATTTACCTTTTTCTGCTTCCTCCTTTTCACATCTCCTGATACAATCCCTTCGCATGCTTAAATCACATTTTTATCATATCATTTACTTTATACCTGCTCCCTCTATCTGGGTATATCCCTTTTATATTTCATAATAGATATACAATTATCAACATTAACAAGTATCATCTTCCCTTATTGGGAGGCAAACAGTTTGCCCAAATTGAGTAACAAGTTTTTCTTTTCCTGTTTACCTTTTTATGCCTCTCTTGAGACCTGCATTTGAAGATCGAATTTTCTATTGAGTTCTGAATTTTTTATCAGGAAGGTCTGGAAATCCCTTACTTCATTGAATGTCCATCTGTTTGCCTGAAATGTTATGCTGAACTTTGCTGGGTAATTGATCCTTGGTTGTAGTCCCAGCTTCTTTGCCTTATGGAATATTATATTCCAAGTCCTTTGATCTTTGAAGCTGCAAGGTCCTATGTGATCCTGACTGTAGCTCTTTGATATCTGAATGGTTTCTTTCTGGCTGCCTGCAATATTTTCTACTTCACCTGACAGTTCTGGAATCTGGTAACAATATTTCTTGGTGTTTTTAGTTTGGGATCCCTTTCGGGAGGTGAACGGTGGATTCTTTCGATGACTATTTTGCCCTCTGGATCGAGCATTTCTGGACAGTTTTCCTTGATTATTTCTTGGAAGATATTGTCTGTGTTCTTTTTTTCATCATGGCTTTCCAGTAAGTCAATAATTCTTAAGTTTTCTCTCCTGGATCTATTTTCCAGGTCAGTTTATGATCAGGTAGTATTCATATCAGGAATGCTGGGCTGATTCAATATTAGGAAAACTACTAGCATTACTGATCATATTAACAACAAACCTAAAAGAAATCACATGATTATTTCAATAGATGCAGAAAAAGCTTTTGACAAAATATAACACACATTTCTATTAAAAGCACTGGCAAGCATAGGAATAAATAGAACTTTCCATAAACTAATAAGCAGTATCTATCTAAAACTTTCAGCAAGCATTATATGGAATGGAGATAAGCTAGATGCATTTCCAGTAAGATCAGGGGTGAAACAAGGATGTCCATTATCACCACTATTATTCAAATTGGTACTAGAAATGTTAGCTGTAGCAGTAAGAGAAGAAAAAGAAATTGAAGGAATTAGAACAGGCAAAGAGGAAACTAAGTTATCACTCTTTGCAGATGATATGATGATAAACTTAGAGAATCCTAGAGAATCAAGTAAAAAACTATTTGAAATAATAAACAACCTTGGCAAAGTTGCAGCTTACAAAATAAACACAGATAAATCACCCACATTTCTACATATTTCTAACAAAGCCCAAAAGCAAGAGATAGAAAGAGAAATTTCACTTAAATTTATGTTAGACACTGTAAAATGTCTGGGGGTCTACCGGCCAATAGAAACCCAGAGTCTATATGAACTCAATTATAAAACACTTTTTGCACAAATAACGTCAGATCTAAATAAATGGAAAAACATCAGTTACTCATGGGTAGGCCAAGCCAACATAGCAAAAATGAAAATTCTACCTAAATTAATTAACATATTTAGTGCCATACCAATCAAGCTATCAGATAATGATTTTCTAGAGCTGAAAAAAATAATATCAAAACTCATCTGGAAGAACAAAAGGTCCAGAATATCAAGGGAACTAATGGAAAGAAATGTTAGGGAAGGTGGCCTAGCTCTACCAGATCTCAAATTGTATTAAAAAGCAGCAATTATCAAAACCACTTGGTACTGGCTAAGAAACAGAAGGGTACACCAATGGAATATGCTAGGTACTCAAGACACAGTAGTCAATGAATATAGCAATCTACTGTTTGATAAGCCCAAGGACCCCAGCTTCTGGGATAAGAACTCACTGTTTGACAAAAATTGCTGGGGAAACTGGATAACAGTTTGGCAGAAACTGGGTATGGACCTATGCCTGACCCTGTACACAAAAATAAAGTCCAAATAGATACATGATCTATGTATAAAGACTGATACTATAAACAAATTAGGGGAGCAAGGAATAGTATATTTGTCAGATTTATGGAGAATGGAGAAATTTTTGACCAAACAAGAGATAGAGAACATTATGAAGTGCAAAATAGATCACTTTGATTACATTAAATTGAAAAGTTTTTGCACAAACAAACCCAATGCAACCAAGATTAGGAGGGAAGCAGAAAACCAAGAAAGAATTTTTGCCACTAGTGTCTGTGACAAAGGCCTCACTTCTAAAATATAAAGAGAGCCGAGTCAAATTTACAAGAACACAACTCATTCCCCAAATGACAAATGGTCAAAGGAAATGAACAAGGAGTTTTCAGAGGAAGAAATTACAGTTATCTATAGTCATATGAAAAAACGCTCTATATAGCTATTGATTAGAGAGATACAAATCAAAACAACTCTTAGGTACCACATCACACCTATCAGATTGGCTAACATGACAGAACAGGAAGATGATAAATGTTGGAGAAGATGTGGGAGAGTTGGAACACTAATTCATTGTTGGTGGAGCTGTGAACTGATTGAACCATTCTGGAGAGCATTTTGGAACTATGCACAAAGGGCTATAAAAATCTGCATACCCTTTGACCCAGCAATATCGCTTCTGGGACTCTATCCTAAAGAGATCATAGAAATGGGAAAGGGTTCCAAATGTACAAAAATATTTATAGTAGCTCTCTTTGTGGTGGCCAAGAACTGGAAATCAAGGGGATGCCCATCAGTTGGGGAATGGCTGAACAAATTGTGGTATATGAATGTAATGGAATACTATTATGCTATGAGAAATGATGAACAGGAAGACTTCGGAGAAGCCTGGAAAGACTTATATGAACTGATGCTGACTGAAAAGAGCAGAAACCAGAAGAACTTTGCACACAGCAACAACCACAGTATGTGAGGAATTTTTCTGGTAGACTTAGTCCTTCAGAGCAATGCAAGGAACTAAAAAATTCCAAATGGACTGGAGGCAAAATGCCTTCCACATCCAGAAGAACTATAGAATTGGATCAACAGAATGAAGCAGACTATTTACTTTTGTATTATGTTTTGTTTTGTTTTTTGTTTTCTCCCATTCATTTTAATTCTTCTATGCAACATGACTAAGGTGAGAAGGTATTTAATAAGAATGAATGTGTAGAACCTATATAATAAGATTGTACACTGTCTCAGGGAGGGAGAAAGGATGGAGGGGGAAAAATCTAAAATATATTGAAGTGATTATAGAAAACTGAAAACAAATAAAATAATTTTTAAAAAAAGAGGGAGTTTTCTCCTCATGATTTCCCTACTAGTGAAACCACAGGCTGTCTCTTCGAAACTCTACCCCTACCCCCCATAAAAGAAAAGTAGATGACCTAGACATCTATTCCAGACATCTAGATCTACATTAATGATGGCTTTCCTACAGATACATTATGTAGAGCCTATATAGATATTACCTAATTTTAAAATGCACAGCAGACTAGTAGCAGCAAATTAAAAGGGGATTGTTATAGAAAGTACTGATGACAGGAAGGAAATGGGAAAGTTGGCAGCCTGAGACCAAGGGAAGTGACCAAAATACCGCAAAGAGCAGGTACAAGACCATCTAGAACTAGCCAGTGTAGAAGTCAATGATCCACATGCCTCAACAAGACCCAAGAGCATCACTATATTACAGAACAAAGGCCAAGTGTGTGAGGAAATAGGGTTTATTGAAAAGAGCCATTTACATGGAATCTGGAAAGCACTAGCTTCAGATCCCAGCTTTTTGGTTTACTCTAGGACCACAAACAACACATTAAAGCTCTTTGGGCTTCAGTTTCCTTACCTACAAAATGGCAGTGTCTGTATTATTTACGATGAAGCACATCTCAGCTGATAAGAGTGCTGGCCTGGATGTCAGGAAGACCTGGATTGAAGTCCTTTCTCGGACACATTCTAGCTGTGTGGCCCTGGGTAAGACATAAATTCTCACTGCTCCAGTCAACTCTGTAATACTATAATTTGCAGACAACGTACTGACCTGCATCAGTACTGGGAGTTTCCTCATTTTGGAGCTCCCTATACCAGTGAAATCACAAATCTAGTCCCTAGCCTACTTACACACTCCATAGGTAGTTGTGAGAAAAATGCTTTATAAACCTTATCAGGAAAAATATTTTTTTAAATGGGTCATGTGATAACATACACGTGGCAGATTTTTCATAACTATTGATAACATACCTGTGGTACAATCTTTGGAAAAATTCAGTAATTAATTTCACATTACTAAAAACTCAAGACACCTACTATGCCTGTTAAACGGAGCTAGGTAGTGCAATGGATAGAGCATTGGGCCCCAAGTTATTGTCATAAGCAATGATATGAACATAATGGTCCTAAGAAATCTTGGATATACAAGCACCAAATGGACATCTTAATAGACAGGAAACAACTAGTTACGGATCTAGGAGTTGTTTCTAAATCAGCAATGTGAATTCAGATAACGTACAAGGACAAAAACCAAAAACAACATCAAATAATAAAAATAACAATATGATACACAATTAAAACACCTATAACCTTATCTACTATTTAAACAAGCTACTGATTTGGAGAAAAAATTAGAAATGGACAGAGGAACAGAAATTTGCTGTGGAAGTTTAACCAATATTAAGGAACCACCAAAAGTATCCAAAGCAGCCTAAAACACACCTCCTCAGTGAACAAATAATTGTTCTTGTCAAAGAGATATAAGGGTGGGCAAAGGAAAGAGTCAGTTTTTTAAGAAGTAACTTCCACATGGCCAATCATAATTCTAGAAAACCTCCTGACAGAAGCAATGGATACTGTATATGCAGAAAGACATCTAAAGTTCTTGAATGTGGGCAATATAAGAATTTGTTTTGCCTGACCATATTGGTTGCCAGGGCTCTGTTTTCTTTTCTTATTAAACAGAAATGAGGGGGTAGTATTGTGGGCAACAGAAGTTCCACTTCCACAGTTCCCAGTGACCTGGGGCCATGACTTTGCACAATCACAGGTCAAACTACTGCACATGCTCAATGAAGAAAAGCCTATCAGAGGAGATCATGAAGTCACATGGCCAGGAGAAGGTGGCCCCTGAGGTTCAAAGTTCAGAATTCTATAAGAATTCTGCCTCATCCTGACCTTTCTATAGACTTCCGGTAGCCATGCTGGAAGCTACCCAAACACAAAAGGACTTCCCTCCTCTGAACTCCATTTTAAATAAATTTTCCTTGATACCTTTTTTGTGTGTCAAGATCATCTCTAACAGTATGGAAGATGGAGAAAAGAAATGATCATTGAAAACTAAATTGGGAAATAAAAGGTATCTCCCATGTTAATATCATAAAAGGCTTTTTTTAAAAAAAAAACTCAAGGAGTAGAAGCTCGAATGAGCAGCAATGGAAGAAAGGCTAGGTGACATTTAAGAAGATAATTAGAATATGTATATGTAAACTTTCACTAGCTGGCATTTAAAGACCTCTCCATTATGGTTCCAACCTGGAACCACCGTTTCCAGACTACACTATGGTTTGCAGCTTTATTTCACAGAACTTCTCCTTTGTACAATCTGTTCTAGCCTTCATCTAGTCCAGGCTGTACTTTAGTCCTGGAAGGCACCACCTCTTCATTTCTGCCTATGGAGGATTCAATTTTTCTATGTAACACTGATTGTATCTGAATGTCTTCACTGTCCCTCATCAGCTATATCACAGTACACTCATCTGTGCTCAGGCTGTTTTGCCCGTTAGTAAAACAAGTTCCTTGAGGGCAAGAACTATTTTGTTACTCATCTTCTGGCTCTAGTGCCTAAAAAGGTACCTTACACTGAGTAATTGTTTAATAAAGATTTGTTGAACTAAAATGCACAAAAAGAGTGAAAATATCAGTATAAGAATCAGAAGTAAAGGAAAACTTGAAATCAAATCATGCAGCAAAAGGGTTTTCTTCGGAAAGATACAAGATCTCTTCCATGTTGTTAAGCACCATAAACACAAGGATAAGAGATTGCATCATCACTAGCAAGAAAAATCTCTATAAAGTGTCATGTTTACACTAAAGCTAAAAATCTTTGTAACCAAAATTTTTTCCACTAGTCCATCAAAAACTAAATAACAAAAAAAGACTTTTAAAAATAATTAATGACAATATAGTAACCTTAGAGTTATTGTCCTCATTCTTATTAGAGAGTCTTAGTAAGAATAAACTCTAAAATTTATCACAAAGCAGGTCAATATAGTTGGAACTTCCATTTTGACTGAACTATGCTTGAGATTCCTTTTAATAATTCATTTATAAAAAGGTAGCCTCAAGGCAGTATATAAATTGATCATGAAGATGGCAAATATGTAATAAAGTTTAGTAAAGTTGAGAGCACTTTTTCTTCCTTTTTAGTAGGATATTAAAATGAGAAGTAGGAAATGCTTCAGCAAGAGAGATCTGAAATAAAATGCTAGAGGTAAAATGTTAATCAATCCATCAAGCTGGCAGTCTCATAACAGGAAGTGAGTCATCTACATCAGTGATTCTCAACGTTTGCTCCAAAAGGCTGGTCCAAATATAAGCATTATTTTTTAAGTATTTTCCATTGCAGATTTAAACGCACATTAAAAATGATTATCTAAAAAAATATAAATACAATGATGGTTATTTTCCTAGATAAAAACCTAATTTTTATTTCTGTTTTGTTTATTTGGTGAGGTGTCAAATAAAAGCAGATTCTATCAGGGGAAAAATATTTTTAAAAACAAGTCATGTGATGTCATGTGTGTTGGGGATTTTTCATAACTATTGGTAACATATCTGTGGTACAGTCTTTGGGAAAATTCAACAATTTTAGATTACTAAAAACTCAAGACACTTACTATACCTGTTAAAGGGAACTAGGTGGTACAATGAATACAGCACAACACCTAGAGTCAGAAAGATCTGAGTTCAAATTTGGCCTCAGATACTTCCTAGCTGTGTCATCCTGGGCAAGTCACTTAACTTCTCTTTGCTTCTATTTCCTCATCTGTAAAATGGGGATAATAATAATAGCACCTTGCTCCCAGGGGAGGATCAAATGAGATAATAATTTTAAAGTGGTTAGCAGAGTGTAAGCACACTGGCACAGTAAGCACTATATAAATGTTAATTATTAGCTACAATGAAAGCCATGAACAATCAGTGGCAAAATTCCCCAAAAGCTCAAAATAAATCTACTAGAAATGACTCATCATTTCCCCTTCTCTACCCACTCCGCCTCCTCAAGCCTTTCCTCAATGTATAGTCAATTTATACTTAACCTTTGGTATTTCAATGTTTCACATCTATTAAATACTATAAAACCAGCTAATTTAACAGGGAGAAGTGGTACTTTTGACAAAATCACAGATCCTATAAGTCTTTATATCTAGAAGAATAAATGATAGGTCAAGTGAATCAGAAAATGTTGGGAAGAGACAAGGGATTTCCTCTGTATTCCCTTAAGACAGGACATACAAATTAACCAATCACTAAAATTACTGTAATACAAACACATGCCTAAAAGTATCCTAAATGGATTATATCCTTATCACTAGAATAATAAGAAAGTGGTTTTGAAAAGCAACTGTATGACATTCTGCCTGCTCAAATATTGCCCTTAGTATATACTAGGGAAATGTAGCAAGATAAAACCTAAGTTCTCCTGTGATTTTGAACACTCAGCCAAATCTCTGCATTAAAGGATTACTTATACATATATCACAAGGGATGAATATTTCATTTGAAAATTATTAACGCTCTTTGCAAAACCAGTCAAATATACACCCACCCAGACAATCGTGCTTCTTAACTGCCAAATGATAATGAATAACAAAGGCAAATGGAAATTTCAGGTTATTAAAAATTGATGACAAAAAATATGCATTCTGCTTTTTTTAAACTTTTTACTTTAAATAGATATTTGAGTAGATTTATGCAAATCTAGCTGCTCTCTTCTAAAATTGTTGGAGTCTTGTGGGTGTCACATGTTAAGAAAGACATGATAAGCTAAAGAAGAGCAACCATAACAGTGAAGTAATTTTGCATTCATGCCAAACAAGAAATGATTGAAGGAACTAAGAATACTTGGCCTGGAGAAAAGAAAACTAAGAGGAGAATGGAAGCTGTCTTCAAAAGTTTTGAAGAGCTATCCATATTCTAATAGTATTCTACTAGTTCTATTTGGCCCCAAGGTGCAGAAGTAGAAGCAATAAGCAGAAGTTATAGAGGCAGATTTCAGTTCAATTTAAGGAAAAAGTTTCAAGTAGATCTCTCCAAAGCAGAATGGTTGCCCTTGGACTAAAAATTCCCACTCAAGAGAGGTCTTCTAACAAAGTCAGAATGACTATTTATTGGTATAACCCTAGTCCTAAAGCCGACGGGTAAGGGACTGTCTCCTCATTAATCAAGATGAATGACCTGTGTGAGAGACATGGCAGTGTTGGCAAGGAGAGCTCTTAAGTTCTTCAGTACAAAGGTACACTCTTCAAGCTTTGAGTTGCTTCATGTGCTTCTGGCTTCCAGCTTCAAAAGGGAAGGTGGATGAAACCAACCCACTTCAGGTTTGAGGAAAGAACTTTGAGAAGATGTGAGAAGAGCTGGTGGTCACCATCATGTCCTTATTTCCAGCTTGCTACAGTAGAGACTTTGAAGAGTTTCCCCTTGGAAGAGATCTATGACTCCCTCTCTTGGCTGCAGAGTTGTCTTGCTCCTAATGGAAGAACTCCTTCACTCTCTATTGTCTATATGGTATACATTCTGGTATTTTATCTACTCTGATTTCTATTTTGTTATTTATTTGGACAAATGGTTAGGGGGAGAAGAGGCTAAACTCTCTTTAACCTCACAGCAACAACCTCCCCAGCCCTCAAAACACATGGGGCTCACTATACAAGGGGTCTCATTGCACTGGGTATGCTGTTGTAGGGATATTTTTTCAGGAATGGGTTGGACCACATGAAGAGTAAGCACTACCAGAAGCTGAATATGGTCAAAGACCTATTTATTATGGCCTGAAAGTTACGAATGGTTTTTACATTTTTAAATACATTAAGATTTTACTCTAAAATGTTGTTTTAAAGTGTTACTTTACAATGTTAGAGCCGTTGTGCTGACCTCATTGTTGTGTGCCTGTGAAACATGGACAGTCCACCAGCGCCATGCCAGGAAACTGAATCGCTTCCATTTGAACTGTCTTAGGAAGATTCTGAGGATCACCTGGCAGGATAATGTACCAGACACTGAAGTCCTTGCTTGAGCTGAACTGCCAAGCATTCAAACTATGCTTCAGAGAGCACAATTCCGATGGGCTGACCATGGTGTTCGAATGCAAAATATACACTAGCCAAAAAGACCATTTTATGGAGAACTCACATGAGGCAGGTGATCACATGGTCATAAGAAGCAATACAAGGACACTCTCAACATCTCGCTCAAGAACTCTGGATTTGACTGTGCAACATGGGAGACACTGGCACAGGACTGCTCAGCATGGTGTGCCCACATCAGAAAGGATGCTGTGCTCTATAAGCAAAGCAGAATCGAGACAGCACAAAGTAAACATAGGATGCACGAGTTAGGAGTATTCACTCCAAATGTTCACATGGACTATTTGTACCCAACCTGTGGTAGAGTATTCCAAGCTTGTATTGGTCTGATCAACCACAGTTGGACACACTGAAACTTCATTTTATCATGGTGATGTCATTTTGGTCCTCTTCGAGAACAAAGGACAGCAACCAACCAACCAACTTTAAAATGTAAATGTCATTGTTAGTTACCAAGTCAAAAACAGATCTTGTGGGAAATCTGGCAAGAGCTATAGTTTACAGACCTCTGGACTAGATGAACACTTCAATTACTTGCTATTCTGAAACTATGATTCTGTAACTATCCTTGAATAAAGATGCAAGATTTGCACAATATTATTAGACCCCACAGAAAAAAAAAAGCTGGAGATTTTGAATTTTCATTATTAACATTTTTTTTTTAATTCTATAACAATAGATAACAAGAATAATACAAATGTTTTAAATTTCATTCTATGCCCACTCAATGAAAGTCGACATAACTTGTGGACAGAGGCCTGCCTTGGGGTTGGAAAACCTAGGTTCAAGTCCTGTATTTAACACATATTGAGTAACCAAGACGCAAATCATTTAACCTCTTAAGATACTGAAGAGCTGCTTATCTGCATTCATGGAAAGAGTTTCAAAACAAATGAAATCAATGGTTCAGACCCTCCCCCCCATCAAAAAAAAATCATCACCATAAATACCTCTCACTACTGACACAACAGATTCATCAATGTGTGCACATGACAGCATTTCCACCAAGGACAGGACACCAAACCTCATGAGCAGACCCAAATATTTACCAAGGAAAGAAGACCAATCTCTGGAGATTCTCAATACAAAAGCAAAGATAATTATTTTTCTAGAGTCATTTTTGACAGAGCAATACAGAGAAATACTGTGTAGACTATATAACCGATGCAAGCCCCACAAGTGTAAATCATACTTACTGCAATGACCAAAAGAAGTTTCTCTACTGTGGAGATCAAAGACATTTTATCTAAAGAGCCTCATTTTCCCAGAGAACTATCTGTTTTCATAACTTTTGAAAAATTCTGGATTTCTATTACTAATGTAATATGTTCCTGAGAGTGCCAAACTTGCTAAGTCTTAATCTGGTTTTCATTAGGTACCTATATTTTCCAAGTAACAAAACCCTATGATTCAAGTCAATATGACAAAACAAGTCTATTTCCATTTATTTCTTGTCTCCAGAGGAAACTGATTTTCTGTCACATGGACTTGGCCCTGAAAAAAGAATGGGCTGAGAAGATATCTAAGCACTTAGAAGAACAATAACTTCGTAGGGTACCTGCAAGAGATACTGTCCTTTTCAGTGACAGACAATTATGTTGCTAAAAAACAGCAAGGAAGAGGCAAGTATCTTCTTAAAGCAGATTCAATGAAATTTATCACAAAGAATTCCATCAAGATACAAAACTAAAGCAAGAAAAGAGCACTCTAACCAGTAGAAAGGCATAAGTTAGACAGATCTCCTTTACTGTTACCAACACACAAGATAGAATCAGTCTCCACCTTCCAAATAGGCCATGTTCCAGAAATTAATCTGTTAGTGAGACAGCTATTTAGAGCTGAGAAAACTACTTCCCCAAAATCAATGCTTTAAATGGTGGTTAGACTCACTCATGCATTAGTCTGCAAAAGCTGATTTAACTCATAATGTGTGGAACTAACTGTTGTTGTACTAAAGGAGCTAGACCAAACTCTAGGTCCTTGTAAGCATGGCTATGTGATACAGGAAGAGTGGGAAAATGTGTTATGTTATGTAACCCTAACTGGGCCCTCACTTGTACAAGGCAATCCTTTTATTTATCTCTCATTGACTTCACTGTGGCAGAGTAGAGATCTGGTCTCTAGGCCAGGGAGACATGCAGTTCTGCCAGGGACACAATCCTGGCTGTATAATCTGGGCATATCACTTAGACTTTCAGTACTCTGAGGCCAAAGGTATGAAAACAGCAGTGGTCAAAAACTAGACTAAAATGTAACTGGAAAATGTTTAGTAGAGTGAATAAAAACACCACATAAATAATGTTAATTTGTTGTTTTCTAAGTCACTATATGGTCCTGGAGGAATCTGTTTCTATTTGAGTTTAATGCCACTGTTCTAAGGCAACTCTTAAAGACTCTAAATAGCAAGCAAAGGTTGCACTCTGAATAAGAAGGAAAGTCCTCATCCAGTAGTTCTCTATGGCAACAAAATCACAGGTAGAGTCCTAATCCCTATCCCACTGACTTCACATTCCCATTCCCAACAGAGACTGTTCCAAACTTTTATCTTTTCCTCAAATCTCCCAACTCTGCTTTCCTTTTCTCTCTCAAAGGACCTCATCTCCTACTTTGCAGAGATTAAGGTTATCCATCATTAACTCCCTCACTTTCTTCCTCCATGCCTCAAATCCACTGTTTTCATTCATGATCTTTTCCTCTGCTCCAGTCTCAAGAGGATTAGTTTTCTCCTTGTTAAAACCAATCTCTCCAATTATATCTTTGAACTCATCTCCTGTTTCTCTTCTTACCCACCGAACCACCCCTCCCAGGTCTCCTCTGCTGGTTAATAAATGCTGGTTGACTGACTGACTGGTTAATCATCACCCTCCCACCCCTAAGTGTGGGTGTCCCCCAAGGCTCTGTTCTAAGTTGCCTTCTCTTTCTTCATTTTCTCCTTTGGTGATTTCATCCATTCTCATCAGTTCAATTATCACACCTCTGCAAATGACTCACTTCTCTTACCTATCCCCCCTTCCCCCCCACACACAAACTAATTTACATTTCAAACTGACTACTGAACATCCATCTCAACTAACATATCCCACCAACACCACAAATTCAACATGTCCAAAACCAAGCTCATCTTCTTCTATACCAAACCTGACCTTCCTCCAACTTTCAATTTTTTTTGATCATACCCAAGCCTAAAACTTTGCAAGTTACGGTAATGAAGAAGATGGACAAATCAGAAATGACCTTGGCTTCCCTGTCCTAATGATCATCTGTCATCCCTTTCTTTCCACTAACAAAGTCACTCTCCTAGTTCAAGCCCTCATTATCTCTAAGCTAAACTACCATAATAGCTTCCTAACCCAATTTCCCTGCTTCCAGTCTCTCCCTGCTTCAATCCATCTGTCACACAGCTGTCAAAATGATCTTTTAAATGCATGTCTGACCATACCACTTCCCTGTTCAGAAACCTTCAGTAGGTGCCCTATGGCTGCTAGCATATCATACACACTCTGCAGCTCGGCAAGATAGGCCCTGCCCAGGCTGGCTACAAACTGCCCTTCTGGATCTGATCTATTTCCCTTCAGATTCAGCCAAATTTAACCACTATTTATTCTCCAAACTGAATCTTCCACCTCTCTCCTCCTCCTCTGTGTGTCCATGCAGGCTGTTACCCACAACAAGAATGCACTTCCTCTTCATCTATGCCTTACTTTCTCCATTGAGCCTTCTCTGATTCCCCCTGATAAAAAGTTCTCCTCCTCAAATTTTCCTGGAATACTTGGTAGTTTTTATTAATCATTCTTAGGTTTGCTAGAATGTAGAGCATCCTAAAGGAGTACTGTATGAAATAAGTCTGGTAAAACAACTTGCAGATAATTTTTCCTCCTCAATTCAACTGTTTGAGAAAAGATTATGGTTTTGCTATCCTGATTCCCAGGGCAGCAAACAGGGAATAACAATAGTTGTAATCTCAAGTGTTTGTGTGTCAGGGGGCGCTGCCAGCACATGAAATAAAAAGCAAATCTTCTGAAGTAGGAAGACACCTCAAGGGATAACCAGAAACCTGGGGGCTATTTCACCTGAGTCACCGAGCTGTCAATACACTTGTATGGTGAGATATGAGCTTTTTTTTTTTTTTTTAAATCAAGCTGAGACAACTACTGATCATAGAAACACCAGAGGAATCTGGGAAAAGCTATCCTCAGGAACAATGTCACAGATAAACACCCTATCACTCTGAGATAATGCAACAGACGTATGGCACACAGTGCAAAATGTCAAGTAAAACCAAGTTCTCAAGATAAGATGAAATAGCCTCCTGGGGCCTGAGGCACACAGGGGCCTGCACTGCAGAATCTCCACCAGAGGTCTTGAACTTCTGGAAGTCAGAAGGACATGACAGAGACTCAGAACCCCAGCCTGGGAGCCAAGTCCACGGTCCACATACAGGGTATTCTCAGGACCTTGGAGATCAGATGACCAGATAGCTATTCCCCATTGCCTCCCTGATGTTCGAAATATAACTATTATGAGACTCTGATTCTAATACCATGCTCCCTTTGAGGGTGGAAGACCCAGCTCATATGTAGGCTTACCTCAGTGGTATGTCCTAAGTATTCCTTTCTCTCACTCTGCAACTTCATCTCCCACCAGTTGAATTATCATCTCTATGAAGATGAATTCCAAATTTACATTTTCAGTCCCTACCTCTCTCCTGAGCTCCACCCAGTACAGTATTGCATCTTGCCTCCACCTCTTAAAATGTCAGCACCTTCCAAAGTTTAACTGAATTGACATTGAGTTCTTTCCTGATTATTCCAGCTATTAGTGCTTCCCACCAACCACTTTATAGTTATTTTGGATACATTTGCTTACCTACATCCATGTTGCATCCCCTCAGAAGAATGTAAGCTCCTTGAGGCAGGGGCGGTTTGTCATTTTTCTCAGTTTGTCCGTTATCTTCTATCTAGTAGGCACTAATAAACAAATGCTTACTGAACTGTTTAATTTCTCCATACCATAGTTAGCAAATTCCCACTACCTCCTCTCCTAAATCCTGCAAATTAAGATGAAAAATTCCCTCTCTCCTACCATCTATTCCAATCCCATTCTTCAGTCTCTAACACACTTTGTCCCCTGGAATCACATTCTCTAATAAACTTCCTTTTGTTCTTTATCCATCACTGAGAATCTGTACACAGTACCTTCTCAGAGCTTAAATGGCCACTAATTGATTTCTTCACCTCACACACCTTCCATATTATCCACTCACTGAAAACTGACTCCCCTAATTGGCTCCCCATTTTGAAATCTACCCTCCTAGAGATTAAATGGCCACTACACTTGCCTGGTAGTTTATGTTCTTTCTCTCACACCTTCTTCACACTGCCCCTTCCACTAACACCACTTAACAACCTCTCTTCTTTTGAGTGTTACTTAAAAAGTCTTTCATTCCATCCAGATTCTGGTTACAGCAATTTACTAGTCCTCAGGTCATTCTCTCACCTTTCCAAAGAAGTTCAGGACCCTACTCTCACTCTGCTTCTCCACTTCAATCCATGCCCTGATTCACAGGAACTTCAGTATACAGGCAGATGCTCCTCAAATATTCTGGCCTCTCATATCATCAATCCCAACTCTCTTGACCTGCATCTTCACTCTATTTCAGCCTGACACAGGGACAGTCACGCCCTTCCTTGATTTTACCATCACCCATTAAAATTCTCCCTCCATGATTCAGAGCCCTGGAATTCCTCTCTTGAAAGATGGAAAGTTGCTACCACCAATCCTTCTATCACTCACTGAATCTCATTTTTCCCCAAACCTAGTGTCCATCCTGATTGTGACCTCTCTTTCCCCTCAAGCCCCCATGTACTTAGCCCACCTCTGCTCTCAGTTCTCTCCTGCTTTCTGGCTTCACTTTCCCTCCTTCTGCAGTCCCAATCCTATGGTTATAATCATTTCTTCTCCTCTCTTGATTCTCTTGCTACCTTTTCCTACTGCTCTTCATATCTTGCCAAAACACAACCCTGGGTTTTCCCCACCATGTGCCTTTTCTGCTCCTACTCTCCTATTCCTGGAAGTCAAACACCTGTGGACATCTGTTTCCAATACTAACATATGCTACCTAATCTCAGCTGGTTTCTCAGGGCTCCACAGAAATCCTTTTACTCTTATCTAATTGACTTTCCATGATATTCACAACAGATACTGTTCCAAACCCAGTCACTTTTCCTCAATTCAATTCAACCTCCATTTAACCTCCATTTATTAAGGCTATAATACAGGCCAGGCATTTGCTAAATGCTGAGCCCTAGGGATACAAAGGTAGAGACAAAAGCAACCCTGTCTTCAGGGTGTCAACATTCTATATTCTCAATCCACATATAGTAACTCCCTCTAGACTTAAGGAGAACCTCAAGTCCTACTATACCAAAAACACAGAGGTCACTCACAATGAATTGGTCTTCTCTCCCCTAACTGACAGCTCAAAACCACTCTAGACTTATCTAGCTTTCTCACCTCCTCTGTTCCCATCTCAAATGAATCAGCCTTTCTCCTAGACAAAGCTAAGCCTTCTACTTGATAGCTTCCCCCACCATCTCCTCAGAGACCCTGCACCTTCAGTCATTCACATTCCTTTCTTTTATCTTCACTTTCTCCTTTCCTACTGTCCACAAAAAGGCCCAGGTCCTATCAATCCTTCAAATGTTGACTTGCCCTCTGCACTCCCCTCAAACTATCTTTGGATAGATGATTCACCCACTCCCCCACTTTTCTTGTCCTCTTATTCCTTCCAACTCTTTTCCCCTCCACCCCTAAACCCAAAGTACTCTGCTATCAAGTGATGATGGCCTTCTTGATGATTCTGAACAAAATACTCCATACCCTCCAACTCTGGACACATTCACTGGTTATCCCCCAATGCCAAGGATTCTCTCCCTCCTAGTCTCTGCTTCTGATTTCCTTTCAATCTCAGCTAAAATTCCAATTTCTGCAAGAAGTCTGAACCAGTCCTTCTTACTTTTAGTGCTTTCCCTCAAATTATCTGTATATATCTTGTTGGTACATAATTTTTTGAAGGTTGTATGACATCTGTAAGAGAAAGAACTCTTTTTTGTCCTTTCTTTATATCCCCAACACTTAGCACAGTGTCTAGCACACAGTAAGTGTTTAATAAATGCTAGTTGACTATTTTCCTGACCTACTTTGCAGGCTCAACATCCATGAATTTTCTCCCAAGCCTCAGTATGCCCAAGAGCTCCATCTTGGGTCTTCTTCTTCTATGCATTCTCTATCTCTCTCTCTCATATATGTCCTCCATTCTCACAGGTCACTATGCAGATGGCTCCCAAAACTACCTACCCATCTCTAAAATTGTCCCTGAGCTCTAGACCTGCACCAACTGTCCACAACATCACTATCTAGACAGAAGCTTCTCAAAAGCAACACATCATCATCTTCACTAAACCCAGTCTTCCTCCACCTTCTTGTTCCAGTTGAGGCCATGGCCATTCTCACCAATCCCCCTGATTTGCAACCTCAGATTCACCCTCCACTCTTCCATTTTTCTCAGACTGCACCCCCTCCATCCAGTCATATGAATAGGGTTGATTTTTAGCCCGATCACATCTGTTCCCTTCTTCATACTCCCACAGAAAATGGCTTGAATTCGAGGTTCTTATGCCTGTCACCTGAAGTGGAGCAATAGCCTCCTCACTGATATCACCTGAACTACTGATCTCCTAGATGGGGCTCTCCTCTCCAATCTATCCTTCCACAGTTATTTATCTTAACTGCAGATGTGACCATATCACCATTCTACTCAATAAACTCCAACCTATTACTGCTAAGATAAAATATCAACTCTATTTAGCTTTAAAGTTCTTCATAACCAGACTGCTGTCTTACTGTGTATTATTCCCCCTTCACACCTTGATCTAACCAAATTGGCCTTCTGTTGTTCACACACTCTTAACTCTATGCCTTTATACCGGTCATCCTCCATTCCGGGATTGTATTCTCAACTCATGTAGAATTCTACTTCACAGAATCCCTTCAAGACCCACCTCAAGCACCATCTATAGTAACCATTTCCTGAGCCCCTACACTGCTAGCACCCTAAGGACACCTTGCATTTATTCCTTTATTTAACATTTATATTTGTCCTATATATACTCTATGTACTTGTCTCCCATTAGAATCAATCAACAAACATTTATTAAGTGCCACTGACAGCCTGCTACGCAATCGGGATAAAAATTATAAGAATGAAGCAATAGAAAGAAGTGACATGGAGGAGAAAACAAGCATATAAGAAAATGAAGCTTAAAATGGCATGAAAACTTCTGGATATACCATGTGTAAATAGAATCAACTAACATTTATGAAGTCTCTTTCCTTCTCCTTCATGTACACTGAATACAAATGCCTTAGGTGTAGCTCCCAGTTAAACCATGAGCTTCTTGAGGACAAATACAACTTATCAGCTTTGTATTCCCATCACCTGGCACAGTGCTAGCTCATGTTATTTTATAAATACTTGCTGACTGAACTGAAAGGATACTTTCTCCAGTGAGGTCTCCTCTACCCACTGTAAAAACTATCTCTTCAAGAGAAAAATAGTGAGAACAGAAACCCCAATTTCTCTGGTGATCAGAAGTGAGGCACATGTAAAAAAATTACGACTGCCAGCTCCCCTTGGATGATGACAGCAGTAAGTCAATTCTTGTTCAAACCGGAGAAAGACGCTGAGTTCCCAAAGGTCCTTTCTCTTCAGCTCCATGGACCAACAGAAAAACCTCAATTTGAAGTATGATTTCAATCAGCTCTAAAACTTACTACCTCGTAAGGACTCAAGCAGGTACCTTTACCAGTGTGTGCCTCAGTGAATGGAAGGTGAACTAGAGGACCTCCAGCTTCAGAACTCTCTATTGACAGTGACTTACCCAAGGCTAGAGAAAAGTCAAGATGAGAAGTCGGATCTTCATGACTCGAAGCACTTTTCATCTCTTTAACGGCACTCCACAAATGTAGCTTTAACCCTGGGGTTAAATACTCCAATTGTCATATATATAGGTGCTCACCTATTTCGATATCTCAACAAAGTGCCAGGCACTGTGCCAGCTGCTGGAGGCATAAAGATAAAGATTCAAGTCCCTTCCCTTAAAGACTTAACATTCTTTTTGTCAAAGGTGCAGCTAATCTGTAAAATAATATAATAAAGGATTCTGGGGATCCAGAGCAAGGAAGCAGTAGGAGCCATTTAGACTGTCTTTACTCTAAAGATGAGAAAATGAAGTCCCTGAGGGGAGAATAATAATAGATAAGTTGTCACTCAACCTTTACTTTGATCCTGGTAACAATACAGATAAATTTTCTCCATTTCACACATGAGGAAAGAGATTAAAAGGCATAGGGCCAATTAGTTCTACATCTGGGTTGGAATTCTAACCCAGGCTTCTCCAGCATTCCCATAGAGTGTGCCTGGTACCACATCACAAAGCCATAAAGCAGGAAAGGTCCTGGGTCTCCAAATGCATGGAATTTGGCACTCACATGGTTAGAATGCAGATGGGTTGGAACCTCTGCTTACAACACAGACTATAGATGAATTAGGGGGTGGAGAAAGGGACAAGTATTTAGCAAGCACTGTGCTAAAGCACTTTACAAATGTTATCTCATTTAATCCTCACAAGAACCCTGTGAAATATTCCCATTTTACTTTTGAGGAAACTCAGCAACACAGCGGCTAACTGAGCCGCTGAACCTGAGTCCAGGTTCATCCGGTTAGTCTGAGGCAGGACTTGACTCCCGTTCCAGGGAAGAGGAATTCAAATGCCGCCTCAGGTACCTCCTGGCTGTGTAGCATGCTGCCCTCGGCTCCCTCCCAGGTAAAATGAGGGCCGCCACAGCATCTATTTGCCAGGGCTGTTACGAAGATCAAATGGGAGAACAGCTGTACAGCACCTGGTGGTGTTTGGCATGTAGAAGGTGCCACACCAGTCTCTGCGGCTGTCACTGAGACCCCATTTCCTGCTCCGTGCCATTTCACAGAGGAGGCAGCAGAGGTTACAGGACTTCCCCAGGGGGTCTCCCTGATTGCAGGCATGAGGCTCTAGCCCGCACAGGCGCCATGTAAAAGTACGGGCCATTGTGATCCTCTGCATCACCTCCCCGTGAGGTCAGCCTGCAGCCCTCGATGCCAGGACAGGACAGATCAGGGCAGCCCGACAGGGCTCAGGAGGTAGTGGCTCTTCCTGGTTTATTTGTTTCGTTTTTTCTCTTAAAGACCAGCCTTCACCAAGCCCAACTTTCGGGTTCAGAAGGAAAGGAAACAATGGCTTCGGTCCTGAGGGCCTTCCCCCTCCACTTCTTTTTCCTTGGCCTCATTTTTTAGTTAAGCTTTAGCCGCCGAAAGGCGCGGCCTCGGTCAGACGGACAAAGGCCGGTCTACGAGCGGCGGGAAGGGCGGGGACGGCGGCCAGGAGCGGCCTTCAAGCCAGTCAGCGAGAGCCAGGGCCAGGGCCAGGGCCCGTGCTAGGGGCGGAGGCCTCCGAGGGGCAGAGGGCAGCCCCGACTCCCGGATCCCGCCACAAGGTACCAGGCGGGGCACGCGGTGAGCACGTAACACAGGGTGGCACCCACTGAACAGCTGACAAAGCTGAGGCCCACAAAGTCACCACAGGGCGGCAACATTCCCACACGACCCCCAAACGAGTGCAAACCGTGGGCACCAAGGAACCCGGGGGCCTCGGCGGGGCTTGATGACCTTCTAAGACCTCCACGGGGGGAGCTAAGTGAAATGTCAAAGGTCAAGGCAACAAGCGGGCATTTAGGGGCGGCAGCCTCGGTCGTCCTCGGAGCCCCTCCCCGTCTCCCCTCATCCCACCCTGCGATCGCTCACCATGGTGACGTGGGTGTCGCCTCCAAACCTCTCAGACTGCTCGTGCGGCACCCCCAACTTCTCTGGAAGCCACGTGCTAGGGGGGAGGCGTGCCGGAAGACACCGGGGGAAGAGTGCCGGGAGGCACCGGAAGAGGATGCTGGTGCACCCTCCTAAAACGTCCGTCGACCCCTAGGGAGAGCCAGGCGGAAAAGAAGAGCCGGAAGCGCTCGGGTCGGGAGGGGCAGGCAGCGCCGCTCTAGGCCGAAAACACGGAGGGCTGCGGGAAGGGCCCTTCCGGTTTTAGATCCCACACACTCACGGGGCCGCCGACTGCTGACTCTGTGGTTCCGGGGACGGACGGACCCCGCTTAAGCGGATGTTAAAGAAAGAAGAAACCAGAAGAGGGAAGAAAAAACAAGCCCTGCAGAGAAGAAAGCCCTCGACCAGAGACCGCCGAGCGGGCCCCGCAGGCCCCGTGCAGAGCACGTCACGTGGTCGGGCTCCCCACGCCGCTGGCTCGGGCAGGACCTGAACTTGGGTTCTCCTGACTCCGTCAGACGCACCCCCCGCCGCCGCGCCTCCGCACCGCTCTCCGCCACGTCGGCCCGGTCCCGTTCACATCCCCACCGAACCTCCTCCACCGTCAGGCCTTTGTCCCTGGGGCATCGATAAGGCTGGGCTGCCTGGAAGCCGGCCCCGGGACCCTGACGAAGGTGCCCGGGGCGCACTTCCCCTACACGGTGATACTCCCCAACCCACCTTTCGTCTCAAGTAGAAAAAGGGCAGAGGGCTGCGGGACGCCGGCTTTGATGGGGGGAGCACCCAGAGCCCCTCCCCCCCTCCCCCCAGTGCCACATCGCCTTTCTTTTTTGGTGCTGTTTCCGAGAGGCCTCTGGGGTTAAGTGACTCGCCCAGGGTCTGTGAAGTGCCTGAGGCTCCATCTGAACTTAGGCTTGGATACTCCAAGGCTAAAGAAAAATTGGGTATTCAAGAAGCGCGTGCACGTACATATATATGTATATATACATGTATTCAAAAAAGATAGGGTATTCGAGAAATTATAAATGAAAATTTCTCAGATATTTTAGAACCAGAGGGCAAAGTGAAGCTTGAAATAATCCACTGATGGCCTCTTCAAAGAGCCCCAAAACGAAAAGTTCCAGAAAGGTCATAGCAAAATCCAGACAGGCCGCATCAAGGAACAAAACACTGCAAGTATCTAGAAATGAGCAGCTCAGGTAACAAGACCACACACCATCCGGGAGTTTCTACAAAAAGTGAGGAAATAGTACGGAATACGATATTCCAAAAAGTACAAGATATGGACTTCTAGCCCATAACAGCTTACCCTCCAAAGCTGAGTATCTTCCTATAGAGGAAAAAGAAACATAATCCTTTAATGAAATAGAGGACTTGCAAGCACTTCTGATGAAAAATGCAGAGTTGAAATACCAGTATAGGAGGCAGGAGGAACCTAGAAAGTCAGATTTGTTTAACCAGTTAAGAGATTTGTGATGAAGTAGGGTTAAATTTTAATAGAGAAGAAACAAGTGTCTCTTGATAAACTTGATGTCTTCAAATGTTGAGGAAGAAGCAGAGGCCCAGGGCAAATTGGCTTGGTTTTGAGGGCTTAAAAAGTGGAAAGAGAAGGAATGATATAAAAATACGTTATGTGGAAAGGAAGAAAGGATTGGAATTTTCTATTTCTTATCTTTGGGGGCTATGAGGGAGAGAGAATAGGTGTAGAGTAAGCATTAGATAAACTTTTGGCTAAAATGGACAAAGGAGGCTATAACTTACGGAGTTGTTGTAGAAATATTTTAAATTCAACTCACATGGGATTGGGGAAGGTTAAGAGGGAAGATACTACTGGGGACAGAATAGTCACAAGCAAAACAGACTTTTTTATTCTCCCACCCCCACCCCCCATGCACTTAATAATATTTTTTTTTCCAATTACACATATAGTTTTCAACATTCACTTTTATAAGATTTTGAAGGGTGGCATAGTATAGAGAAGAAGGGATGGGGTGAAGAAACACTAGCAGCTGGGTGAATCAGGAAAACCTTCCTGTAGGTAGTTCTTGAGTTGATCTTTAAAAGAATCTAGGAATTCAATGAGGATAAAGTGAAAATGAAATGATTTCAAGGCAGAGCACAGACAAAGAATGTTGTGTACAAGGAACAAGTAGAATGGTTTGCCTGCATCTAGTAGGGCATAAAGAGGACTAATGTGTAATGATTCTGGATAGGTTAGTTGGAGCTACTATTGCACAGGGTTCTAAATGCCAAAAAGGAGCCATGAATCTGAATGATTGGAATGATGATTCTGATCTTGATTCATATAGTTAAATTACGAAGAGAATAGAAGAGTTAGGAAGCGGAGTGAGTTTTAGAGGAAAAGACAGTGAATTCTGTTTCTGATATGTTGAAAACCTCTGGGACATTAACTTCAAAAAGTCCAATGGACAATGTTATGGTAGATCTAAAACTAAGTGTATCAGCCTGGAAGTTCTCTACATAAAAATGCTAATTGAATACTTGGGCTTATGAGATTACCCACAGTGGAGGAGGAGAGGGGTAAAGGGAGGATAGAAAGGTGACTAGAATGATCTTGGGGTATAGCCATAGTTGAGTTGTACTAATCATAGATCACTTCAAATATGTTAATTTCTGCTCAGCCTGTGCAGTTACATCAGCACTCTATTTGCCGGATCAGAGCTATAGCTTAAGATTCTCCTATAAAGAAGGCCACTTTGAGAGAGTTTACTATTCAGAATCTTTCAGAGCAAAGTTTATAATTGCTCACCAGGTGATCTTTATTAGTCACATGACAGTAAAATTCCTCTATTTTGTGATATGAAAAAGGTCAATAGAAAGATTCGTCAAGAAACTTCAGCATTTTCCATAGTATTTATAAATCGTTCTAAGTTCAACATAAAATTCAGTTCCTGATGTGGTATGTCAATAATCTGGAGTCTGTTACTCAAGTTATTGTCTATAAATACATTAATCATGATTAAAACCTAATCCATCCAATGTTTTTTGGCAGTGTTTTAAGTTTAGCTGTAAATGTTCAATATGGCTGAAGGATAAGTTTCCATCAATCAATCATGGAAGTGATGCAGATCTGTCCCAAGAACGACAGATTAATTAACATCACTAGACACTATTGTCCGAGTATTTATGTCATACCATTAGAACAGGACAGCTATAAGAAGTTGTCATCAGATTCTCCCACAGTCAGTGTCATTTCATCCTGCCCCTTTAGTGTAACTACACTCTCATGTATTTTCAGTAAGCGCAGTTAACAGATTCTTGACCCTGGAACCTTCATAGATGTCATAGAATTGCTGTTTTAGAACCTACTGAAGTGTTTGTCAGTCAGGTCTGACAATTTCTCTCTTACTCTAGTGACTATCAAGGATCTCTAGCCTCAAACATACATTCTCCTTGTTATTTAAATAATCTGGGCTTTACTACCCTTTTTTTCTTCTTATACATTACTCCCCTTCCGTACACTCTACTATCTAGCCATATGGCCTTCTTGCTGTTGCTTACCTACTACCCTCCATCTCCTGTCTGCTTGCCTTTGTACGGTCTATCCCTCATGTCTGGAATCTACTCTTTACTGATCTTTGCTTCTTGGAATCCCCAATTTCCCTTAAAGCTTGGCTCATGCACCAACTTCTCTATGAAGTTTTGGGTGATCCCCCCTGCTTCTAGTGCCCTCCTGCCCCAAACTACATTGTATTTACTTTGCATGTATTCTGTAGTGTAGGCAGCTAGGTGGTGCAGTAGATAAGAGTGCTGGACTGAGGGTCAGGAAGATTCATTTTCATGAGTTCAGATATTTAATAGCTATGTAACCTTGGGTACGTATGTCCTTTCTTCTCTCTCCACATAGGATATCACCACCATTACCAACAGATGCTCTGCCCAAAGGGAATGTAAATTTTAATCTCTGAAATGTATTTTTTTTTTCCTCTTAAAGATCAGCCTTACCCTCCAGACCAAGCCCTACTGAGTCACTGTTTAAGCCCTTAATAATTGTTTCTGTTTTGGCCAGACACCCCGAGGGTATTTCCCTCCCAGATCTGTTTTTTTTAATGAGGTCATTCTTTGCCTCAGTCAAATTTAGACCTGCCAAAGACCTTAGCTTGAAAAGGCCAAAGTCCTCCACTGCATTCTGGGTCATCTCCAGTTGTCCTTATCTGTTGGGATTGGAAGCTCAATTCCGTGTGGACAGTCTCGGGCGGGTAAAGGTGGGAGCTTCTAAATCTTAGAGCTCTCACGAGACCCTCCCAGGAAACGGCAGGGAATAGAGGTGAACCGAGCTATCTCGAGTAATTCCGCCTCTTCCCGTGAGAAACGTGATGGGAGAGAGATCTCCCCGCCCTCGAGATTGTCCCGGATTGGAGCACACTAGTTACCTAACAGCACGGTATTGAGATGCAAACTGTGCGGCTGAAGGTTAAGTAGGATTGAGGAAGCCTGAAAGCTCTTAGCACGTAAGGAGCCAAGAGGACAGTAGGCTCCGCTTTTCTTCTCTTCTCTCTCCCCTCCCCCTCTCTCCCCGCTTGTACTTCTACTTCCAATCCCTTAAGATCTTAGCCTCCTTAGGAAATCTCCCCCTCTTCCTCCTAAGGAAGACCCCCCTGCACTTGTAACTAGACCCTGGAATAAAGCTCAACCCTTGTTCGACTCTGGAACGTCCTTTCTCTCATATGTGCATCCGGCGTGGCCAGTCAAAGACCTCGGAGGTGAGGTAAGAAAGACTCGGGTAGCCCACACAGGCCTCTAGGCCTGGCACTTATCCATATCTAGCCATTGGACCTAGATGGCTCTAGAGGAGAGAGTGAACCCTCCCTCACTTAAATCCAGTTCACTTGCATGTCATGGCATCGCCTTCCTGATGTCATGGTCCTCTTTGAGAAAGAAAGACAAACTGCGACCTTTTCGACTCCCTCAGTGTCCTCTACCTTCTGATTTGAGGACTGGAGGGTGGAGCACTACACTCCTTCCAGAGTCTTGCTTTGTAGATGATTGGGATCTGAACTTTGTGGCTGACTCTTACTTTCCATCAACAGCCCTGCTTGGCTGGCACCAGGTACTCTCTGGTTCTCCTTTCATCACGACCACCACCTTTTTCCAACTTCCTTTTGTGTATTGTCTTATCCCAGTAGGTTCTAAGCTCCTTGAGGTCAAAGGCTGTCTTTCTTTGTCTTATTTGTATTCCATATGCTTAGCACAGTGCCTTGCACATAGTAGGCTCTTAATAAATGTTTATTATTTTGGGGAATGGTTTCAGAAAAACACGGTAAGACCTATATGAACTGATGAAAAGTGAAATGAGAAGAACCAAAAGATCATTGTGCACAGTAGCAGCAGTAGTGTAATGATGATTGACTGTGAAAAACTTGGCTACTCTGATCAGTACAATGACCCAAGACAGTTCCAAAGAACTCATGATTAAAAAAAGCAGTCCACCTCCAGAGAAATAACTGATGGACTCTGAATGCAAATGGAAGTACAGTTTTCTTTGTTTTTCTTGCTTTTTTTCAATATGGCTAGTATGGAAAGATGTTTTACATGATTTCACATGTATAATTGATATCATTTTGCTTACTTTCTCAGTAGGTGGGTGGGAGGGAGAGAATTTGGAATTCAAAATTTAAAAAGAAAAGAATGTTTAAAATAAATCATAAATTTAATTTAAAAAACAGCGTCTTGTGCTATACTTCTGGATAAGATGGAGAGATATGGGCTAAATGACATTACAACTGGGTGGATTTGCAATATAGTGTCAGCTTGAAGGGATGTCTCCTGTGGAGTGCTGCGGTAATCATTCTTAGCCTATGGTGTTCAACTTCTTAATTAATTAACAGAATGAAAGCATAGATATCATGCTTGTCAAATTTGCATGCAACCTGAAGCAGGGAAAGCTAGCTCACATTTAGAGGGAAGCTGGATGGCAGTCAGAATCCAAAAAAAAATCTTAACTAATCTGTTAATCTACAGAGGTTGTTGTAACCAGTATGACTTTACAGCCAAAAAAGCTAATGGAATCTAAGAAAGATATGGTGTGCAGAAGGAGGGCAATGATGGTCCCACCGTTTAATCAAATTATATTTGAAATATTGTGCATATCTCAGATTTCTACCTTTTAGGAAAGCTATCAAACTGGAAGGCACCATAAGTATGTAAATAGGAAGGTAAAGGGGCTGGAGATTATGCCAAAGGACGATTAACTGAAGGAATTGAATGCATTTAGCTTGTAAAAGAGAAGACTAGAAGGGGGTAGGAGAGAGGTGGTATGATAGTTTTCAAATATTTTAAGGGCTTACATATGAACCCTTTTTTTTTTTAAGTTACATAATAACTTTTGAGTTTGTTTTTCTTTTTAATTTTATGGAATAAAATGAGCATTTCCATAACATAGTATAATAAAAAAAGATGATTGTACATTGAACTGAACATCTGTTATATGCAACTTGCTATGCCTTTTAAACATATAATAAAGTTGTGATAAATTTATTTTTTTCCTTTTAAATAGACCCTTTCTTCTTGATTCAGAAAGCAGAGTAGAAGCTTCAGACAGGTCAATTTAGGTATGATATAAAGAATAACTTCTTAACCATTGGAACTGGCAAAGCAGTAGGTTCTTCCTCAGAAGAGGTCTGCAAGCCAAGACTGAATGATGACCTGCTAGCCAGGTAAATTGTCTGTTAGGACTTCTCCAACCCTGATTTGGTGGTATATGTATGGCTGGCTTTGTTTCATAGGTTAACATGGCTACCTAGTAGTCAGAGGTCATGGCCTTGTATTTGGAATGTTGACATGGTCTTTTGCTGAAACTGTACTTGGACCCTGACAATGCACTTCTTCTTTTAGTAATATATAGCCTTTAAGATTCAGAGGTATTTCCCTCTAATGATAATGCTTTTAATCACCCCAAGCTGCTCCCTAAAACAAAAGAAAAACAAAATTTAAATACCAATTTATTATATACCACATATTTAAATACCAATATTATTACAGTATAACTATGTGACTGTCAAGTTCCTGAAAAGTCAAAGTTGTGAATCATCCAAAGGACAATGGAAAGCTGTATGGTGAACATGAATAGGCTATAGTCAATGAAGAATTGCATATGAGAAGCAGTATCACAAATAACACCAAAAAGAAAATGTGTTAGGCTGGTCATATAGCAACAGTGTAGTATAATTGGAAGAAAGGAAGAAAATAAGTATCTATGAAGTGCTTACTATGTGCCAGGCACCATAGCATACTAAGCCCTCTACAAATATTATCTTATTTAACTCATGCAACAAGTTTGAGAGATAATGCTATTATTTGTTTTTGTTCAGTTGTGTCTGAAACTTTGTGACCCCATTTGAGATTTTCTTGGCAAAGATACTAGAGTGGTTTGCCATTTTCTTCTCCAGCTTATTTTACAGATGAGGAAACAGAGACAAGGTTAGGTTAGGTTTTGGCTCAGCTAGTCAACTACACAGCTATTAGGTATCTAGGTCAGATTTGAACTCAGGTCTTCTGACTCCCAGCCCAGAGCTCTATTCACTACATCTAACTGCCTTAGAAATTTCATGTGCCTTGCTGTTAGGCAAATTATGCCAAGAGACAAAAGGAAGGGTCCTCAAATTACTGAATGGACCTCCTTTGGAGAATTTATGGAAAGGTATGGATAAGAGTCACACAGGTTGAGAATAGGTTGTAATCTGTACCACTGAATATCAGTGAGGTTGCAGGTCTATTGAACTATGATTAGATACAGAGGAAGAGGAAAATAGATTCCCATTTGAATACTCTATTATCTACATGTGACCTTCATCAAGGATGCCCTATAGAGACGGTATTTGGGGTTTCAAGGACTCATTTTCAGAGTCTAGAGAGGTGATCAGCCTCTTTCATTCCCCAGCACAGATAGCATCACTCTCTAAGTAGATAGCTATGTGTTAAGTGCCAGCTGGGCAGCTAAGAGCACTTAGGTGGAGGGCCTGGCATCAGGAAGACTCACCTTCCTGAATTCAAATCTGGCCTTAGACACATACTAGCTGTGTGACCCTGGGCAAGTCATTTAACTTTGTCTCAGTTTCCTCATCTATAAAATGAGTTGGAGAAGGAAATGGAAAACCCTACCAGTATCTTTGCCAAGAAAACCCCAAATGGGATCACAAAAATTTAGACACAACTGAACAACAACAAATCTGACAGCACATTAGAGAAGTTCAAAGGGTCCACACACAAACTTATATATCCTCCTAGTGAACTTTATTGAAAGATATTTATACAGCCCATTGGGTGGAGAGCAAAAGCTAAAAACACAATTGCTATGTTCTGTCATGTACTTACAGACTAGAGATGTGTTATTTTCCAGGCTTGAAAAATATGAATATGTCCTATACCAACTATTGTATCCACAGCATCTAGTATAGTTCCTGGCACATAGTACTGTTGATAATTAATAAATGTTTGTTGATTGATTCATCGTCAATGGCCACACAAGCACTTCATCTACTGATCAGGCATGGGATGCCTACAGCACAAAAGGAGCATTTGATTTTCTCTATATAGAGAAAAGTCCTTCCTTTGGTTTGTGTTAGTGATGCCTTATTATATTCCTTGCTTCCAAGTCTACAGCTCAGGAGTTCCAGGACAGTTATCAGATAAGACAAAGGTGGTCAGATTTAGGGTTTGGAATAATTAACCATTGAAAGGGCCCTACTTCTCTGAACAGTTGGCCATTATCAACATGGCTATAACTCAGGAGTGAACTGGAACAAAACGTCACAGCTCAAGAATCCAAGAACTACAAGGACAAAATAAATGTTCTCTTAAAGTTTTTAACAAGGTCCGTATTGCTATACATACACGTTATTCTAATACAGGCATTTGTTGCTACTTGAAATCATTTCATGAAAAAGACATATAGGAGTTTATTTACCCAATAATTTTGGAATAATGTAACGGTTTCTGAAAGAATGACTTTGACCAAGCAGAAGATTTAGGGTTTTGTGAAGTGTTATAAATTGGATTTTCTCACATATTTAGGTACGTTGAGCAGACATGTGAAAGGGAAACAGGCAGAGATATGCTGGAGCCAGCTCAATAGGTCTTTTGAGATCAATTTGTTAAATTTGCAGCGTGAGCCATTTACATTTCAGAAATCAGCAAAGGGTAGATAGCAGGACTTGATTTATTATTCTGTTGGTTGAATTAAAAAAGTGACAGAGAAAATGTGGATAATGCAGATTAAACTTAAACCTACATCCTGAGTACATTCCCTCTCTATGCTCTTTCCCTTCCCTACCCCTAGCTGGTTGTAAAACATTTACCAGCATACTCTTGGAGCCAAGAAAGGAACCTATTAGGGAAAGGAATAAGCACCTAGATAGTGCCTGCTATTGTGCCAGACACTGTGCTAAGCATTTTAAAAAATATTATTTCATTTGATCCTCCACAACCCTGTGAGATAGTTACTATTACTACCTCTATTTTACAATTGAGGAATCTAAGGCAAATGGGATTAAGTGACTTACCCAGGCTCACAAGTATCTGAGACCATATTTGAACTGAGGCCCAGTGTTCTATCCACGGTGCCACCAACTGTCTCATTGTAGATGGAAATCAAGCATATGATTCACTGGTATTTTCTTGGTTGTCTTTTTTATTTAGTCAGTTAATCAACGAGTTTTTATTATGCTCCTCTTATGTGTCAGATACTGTGCTGATCACTGGGATACAAATTAAGGTAAAAGTCAGTCTCTGCTCTCAAGGAGCTCATGGTCTAATGTAATAGATCACAATTAATGGTGTCCTTGGTGAAAGTCTGAGAAGGGAATAGATAGGCTCTTGCAAATGAAATTCTGAAACCAGATCACTTCTTTATAATCATAGTTGACTGAGAATTACAAAGAATCCCACTGTGCATATTTGTTGACTACACAAAAACATTTGATTCAGTGGAGTACAACACTACCTTAAAGGCTGTCCTTCAATAATATTTTTCCCAATTTCCTATTCTCTCTGAAGGTGTGACAAACTTGGATCCAAGGGTTCAGGAAGATCTGTTTCTACTTATCTATTCTGCCTAGTATCAATGCTTCCAAAATCTATCCCTGCTGTCAGTAGAGCAGTAAGCAATCTATTCTGACTTTGAGTCCACTGTCTATTTACTTTTCTGTCTTGAGCAAATTTATCTTTTCTGCAGTCCCTTAAGTCACTTAACTATGAAATCTTGTCCAGCACCTCCGAAAGATGGTGCCCTTTTCCCCCAGTTATTAGAGTCATAACTGGGTGCTTGCAAGCAGGAGGAGCCATCTTCACTATTATATTCCTATGGCAAATTGCTAAGGGGGTATCATAGTACGCATCTGCATTTCCAATCCTTATGGTAGTCTTCTTTACCTCCTCCTTTATCTTTCTTATACAGTCCCTAAGTGAATACCAGGGTCTATCTCCACTAGACCACATAGAATCAGTAGGATACTGCTTACTGCATCCTTCTATAGCCAAAGCTAACAGATTAGTTATATTGTTACCTCCTTGCATATTGTAATCCTAAAGGCTTGCTGTACAAAAGGATTCTGGCTGATACCTATAATTTTCAAACAAACTACACCATCTATAGATATTCCTCCAACTCATTCATCACTGATTCTCACCATTGGAGATACTAATGATTCTCCCATCTTTTGGGTAAACCAGCTCAAAATATTTGTGACCTGCTGAGTAAAATCCTCAATTATCTCCCTTAACACTATGTTCCCTGTTTGGTTATCTTGTTTTTGCCTTAGTATGTATGGAGCGAGCTTCTGCCTGAGAAATCTCCTCCTACAACATCATTTCATTTTCTGTACCCAATTTAGTGTGTATGGTATTCCCTCTTTGAGCTAATTCAGATTAGAGTAAGGTTTACTTACTCTCTTTCACCTGCCCCCTCTTCCCCTGTACTGTAAAAGCTTTTTCTTGCCTCTTTTACATGAGATAATTTACCCCATTCCATCTCTCTCTTTCTCCTTCTCCCAGAATGTTCCTCTCTCACCCCTTATTTTTATTTTTTTGGATATCATCCCTTCATATTCAGTTCACCCTGTGCGCTCTCTCTCTCTCTCTCTCTCTCTCTCTCTCTCTCTCTCTCTCTCTCTCTCTCTCTCTCTCTCTCTATCTATCTATCTATCTATCTCTCTGTTTCCTTGAACTATTGTAATACTGAGAAAGGTCTCATGAGTTACAAATATCATATTTCTATGTAGGAATATAAACAGTTCAACTTTAATAAGTCCCTTATGGTTTCTCTTCCCTGTTTACCTTTTCATGCTTCTCTTGATTCTTGTATTTGTAAGTCAAATTTTCTATTCAACTCTGGTCTTTTCCTTAGGATTACTTGAAAGTCCTCTGTTTTACAGAATTTCCATTTTTCCCCCAGAAGTTTTGCTGGATAGGCGATTCTTGGTTTTAATCCTAGCTCCTCTGACCTCTGAAATCATATTCCAAGCCCCTCAGTCCCTTAATGTAGAAACTGCTAGATCTTGTGTTATCCTTATTGTATTTCCACAGTACTCAAGTTGTGTTTTCTAGCTGCTTACAATATTTTCTCCTTGACCTGGGAGCTCTGGAATTTAGCTACAATATTCCTGGGAGTTTTCCTCTTAGGATCTCTTTCCAGAGACAATGAGTAGATTCTTTCAATTTCTGTTTTACCTTCTAGTTCTAGAAGGTCAAGGGAGTTTTTCTTGGTAATTTCTTGAAAGATGATGTGTAGGATCTTTTTACGATCATGGCTTTCAGGTAGTCCCATAATTTTTAAATTGTCTCTCCTGGATCTATTTTCCAGGTCAGTAGTTTTTTCAATGAGATATTTCACATTGTCTTCTATTTTTTCATTTTTTTGGTTCTCTTTTATAATTTCTTAATTTTTCGTAAAGTCATTAGCTTCCATCTGTTCCATTCTAATTTTGAAGAAATTCTTTTCTTCAGTGAGACTTTGAATCTCCTTTTCCATCTGGCCAATTCTATTTTTTAAGGAGTTATTTTTTTCTCCAGTGAATTTTTATACCTCTTTTTCCATATAGCCAATTCTGCTTTTTTTTTTTTTTAACACATTTTTCTCCTCATTGGCTTTTTATACTTAGCATTTGGCCTAGTCTGTTTTTTAAGGTTTGAGTTTCTTCAGTATTTTTTGTGTCTCCTTTACCAAGCTGTTGACTCATTTTTCATCATTTTCTCACATCACTGTCATTTCTCTTCCCAATTTTACCTCTACCTCTCTTACTTGATTTTCAGATTCCTTTTCTGAACTCTTCCATGGCCCTAGACCAATTCATATTTTTCTTGGAGGCTTTGTATATAGGACCTCTGACTTTGTTATCTCCTTCTGAGTGTATGTTTTCATCATCCTTCTTACCATAGTAACTTTCTATGGTCAGATTTTTTTTCTGTTGTTTGCTCATTTTTCCAGCTTATTTCTTGATTTTTAACTCTTTGTTAAAGTAGGGCTCTGCTTCCACGGTGGAGGGCATGCTGTCCCAATCTTCAGGAGTTTTGTGAAGCTCTTTTCAGAGATACTAGAAGTATCTATAAGTACCTGCAAGTTCTCAGTCCTTCCAAGGTGGTATGATCTAAAGAGAGGTGTGTTTACTCCTGTCTTGGCCTATGCTCTGGTCTGTGAATAACAACAAGCACTCTTTTCTGCATTGCACCTGTGATGAGGGGCCCATAAGCTCTGATGTGCTAGTGCTCATCCTCACCCTGGAACTGCCACCCAGGATGGTGACCCAGAGTCCTGCCCTATAATAATAATATAATATAATCTTCTTCTGACCAGTTGTTTGATGGCCTTGCTGTCTGTGTGCTGAGAGTTCTGGAAGCAGCTGCTGCTAATTGAATGGCTCCCAAGGTCTGCACCTGGTTTGCCATGGTTGGGTCTATGCTGGTGCAGCCTGTGCTTCACTGTCACCTAGGTATGACAGACCTTTCCTGCTAGCCTTCTAAGTTGTCCTCGGCTGGAAAATTATTTCACCTCATCCTTTTGTGGGTTCCGCTGCTCCAGGAATTGTTTTATGGCATTATTTAAAGGTATTTGCAGAGGTTTGGGGGAGAGATCAGGAAAGTCACTGCCTTTTCTCTGCCATCTTGGCTCTGTCTTGTATCTGTTTGAAGATTTTAAAAGTCATTCAAAATATTTCTTTGTTTTATTGTATTATGCTGCATTCTTGGTATTAAGATACCATTTTAGTTTGGCTGGTTTCATACTCTCTGCAGCCAAGACTTCATTACAAATTAAGCAAAGAGGTTTTTCCATACCATCATCATTATTAGAAATTAATCCATATTGCAAAAATAATTGTCAATTTAGGTATATTACAACCTGGTAGTGAAGACTGTGCCACATTGTCATGAGTAATTTTACTTCTTCTGTCCAAATTTAGCCACTCACCCATAGCCAAAAAAATATTTTGTCCTACAATATGAATAAATACTAGCTTTAGTTTATGAAATCACACTTATTTGTGCTTAATTTAAAGAACTTATGTTCATACTTATATACACACAGCAGTGATGGTAGACAGATATTTTTAAAGGACTTTTGTCTTGTAGCCTTTTAAAAACTGAAGTTTCTGCAAAAGAAGATAACAGCAATTTTTAAAATTAAACATTCTAACTCAATACAATCCAATGATATACTAATTTGATACTTACATGCTGAGAAGTGATGGTAGGAAAATATTAAAAGTCTTTATTTTCCACAAATAAACTATTATGTTTCTCCAAGAGCAAAAAACTTTGTATGTACAGTAAAAATACTGCAATTCATGACATACAGTAGTCTCAGATCTGAGCCAATCATTGGTATTGTGTGATGTGAAAGCATGCATGATGCAAAGTTCAGAATCAAGACTGCAGTGAAATCATGCAATGCAACATGGGCAAGCGCTGCCGGAAACACCTCAGATTAACTATGTGTTTGAAAATCAAACGTAGTTAATCTGAGGTGTTTCAGATTAATGCAGATGCATGTTCAGAAACCTTTTACTGCTGCTAAGTTTTTTGCAAACCCCACATTCAGTTTTGCGACCCCATATGGGATTTCAGCCCACAATTTAAGAAGTGCTGGCATAAACAACCTATAGATTTGTTCCATAACTCACATTAACCCATAAGCCCGTGTTAACAGGGTCTCTGTAATGACTATAGTCTGTGTAACAGCGAGAGTTACATAACAACCAGGCAATCAGAAAGACTTCTGAAGCCCCAAACTTATTGACATACCAGCGATCCTTTATGAGTGAACTCTAGCAGAATTTGGAGATGTCTGTAGGTGCCAGAAACTACAGAAACAGCTTTGACCAGCTCAAGGATAACCTTGAGCAGCAGCTGTAGACTCAAGACCTTGCTCAGGACTTTCTGAACATCCTGCTCCCTGGCTCATTATGTCTGCAGATATCTATCTTTTCTCCTTAACGCGAGATCCCTGTCTGAAAGCCTTTATAAACTATATTATCTCACCTTTTTCCCACTTCTCTTTGAGCAGCTGTGAATTCTTCCTCCTTCTCTGCTCTTCTGCAAGCTTCTCTCCTTTGCAAGTTCTTTTTCTTGACAAACAATTTCATAATCTGTGATTGTACTCTTTCATTTAGGGTCCCTCTTTTTGGGCCTAAGGCCTTCCTTTAACAGTATGTGTCTTGAGCAGTCATTGAGAATGGATGATGGATTGGGCCTAGTATTGAATAGGATGAGGAGAATGGACTGCTTTACATTTGGGAAATTTTCCAATGTTATTAATGATCTCAACCTTCTTGAAGCTAGGCCCCTCAATTTTTAAAATCAGTCAATCAACAAATAATTATGTTAAGCACTTATTTTATGTGAAGTACTATGCTAAGTACTGGGGATGCAAAGAGAAGGCAAAAATAATCCCTTCCCTCAAATAATTCACATTCTAAAGGGGGAGATAATATTAACATAATTACATACAAGATACAGAGTTATGGAAGCTACCCTTGGAGAGGAAAAAAACTAGCAGCTGAGTAGATGAGGAAAAGCCTTCTAAAGGTAGCACTCGCATTAAATCTCAAAGGGATCCAGGGATTTTAAGAAACGGAAATGAAGATGGAGAATATTTTCAGCATGCTGGACAGTCAGGGCAAAGGCATAGAGTCAAGCAATGGACTGTTGTGAGTGAAGAACAAGTAGTCCAATGCAGCCAAACTATAGAATATGTGGAAGAGAATAATGTGTAAGAAGACTGAAAAAATAATTAGGAAAAAGTATTGGAAAATATCTGGAAAAATAAGGACAGTTTATGAAGAGCTTTAAGTGAAAACAAAGAAGTATTATTTAATGTTAGAGGTAATTAGGATCCACTGGATTTCATTGATTGGAGCCAGTGGAGGAAGATAAGAAACTCAAATCCATGCTTTAGGAAAAATCATTTAGGTAGCAATATGGAGTGGGAGAGGGCAGAAATTTGAGATTGGAAGGTCAATCATAAGGTGATGGCAGTAATCCAGAATGGAGGCAAGGATAGTGGGTATTTGAATGGAGAGGAAGAGATGTGTATAAAAGATGTTTTAGAGGTAAAAATTATAATATTTGGACATTTATTGGTTATATTTAGTGAGCAAGAGTTGAGTAGTCAAAGACGACATTGAGAATGCAAACCTCGCTGATAAGGAGGATTTTGGTTCCCATAACAGAAATAGGGAAATTTGAAAGAAAAGAAACTGTTGGGGGAAAGATAATAAGTTTAATTTGGGGAATGTTGAGTTTTACATGTCTATAGTATGTCCAGTTCAAAATATCCAAGAGGTAATTGATGACAATGGGAATGTGGCTTAGCAGAGAGACTTAGAATAGACATATAGATCTGGAAGTTATTTGCTTAAAGGTCATAGTTGAACCTATGGAAACTGACGAGATAACTAATGAGGTAGAATAGAGAGAAAAAAGAATAGGGAATAGGACAAAACCAGAGTTGTGCTGGAGCCATCTCATATCCTGATCATTAAATTTTGTCTAATCGTTTGCATCTTAGAAATTGGCAGAGAGATTTACTATTTTGTTGATTCTCTAGAGCTAAGAAAGTGATGGAGGAAATGGAGAAAATGTTGATAATGCAAATTAAACTTAAAAGTGGCTTGTGCATTTTCAAAAAGCTGATTGTTAAACATTTACAGCACTTCCCAACGGGGGAGACATTCATTACATAGACATAGCATGAAATGGATGAAGATGGAGCAAAGGAAACTGAAGAGAGATCAAACAATTAATTAAGAGGAGAACCAAGAGAGGACAATATAAAATTTAACCCAGAAAGGAGAGAATATCCAGAAAGAGAAAGTTTTAGATGCTACAAAGATGACAACTGAGAAGAGGCCTTTCAAGGTTGGCAATTCAAGATTCACCAGGTGATTCTGTATATATGTATATATTTAAGTCATGGATTACCACAGTAAAATTCTGTAATATCCAAATGTACATGAGGAAATTCATGATGGGCAGAAATATGTTACAACATGTTACCAATGAAAAACCCTGCAGAAAAAGAAGAGGAAAGGGTAATCAGGGAGGTATATGATTGAAGAAGGAGGTGGGCTGGTTATATAATCAAAACAACAAATAACTGACTATGTTCCATGAGAATACATGCTATATCAGATGATCTAAAAAAAGGCCTTTGAGATTTATTTCTACCACCCAATCAGAATTCTGGTAGCTGTTGTCTACAAACATTCCTTTCCCAAAGAATTTGGTACCAGTTCACAATTTTTTTCTCCTCCTCAGCTCTTCCCCCATACTAGGGTATTTTAACATACATAGTGACTCACCTTCAAATGCCCTAACCTCTCAGTTCCTCAACCCACTACCTTAGCAGGACCTACTTTTCAAGCCTTCCTCAGTCACCCCCGAAGGTGGTCATACCCTTGATCTTGCCATCACCCACATATGTACCACCTCCATGTTCAAGAATTCTAAAATCCCCTTATCCAATCACAATTTATTGCCTTTCATCTCTATTCCCTGGCTTCCTTCAAGTTTCAACTAAAATCCTATTTTCTACAGAAAATTTTTCCTAACCTTTCTTAAATGTGGTGTCTTCCCTCTCTTAATTATTTTCTGTTTATCTTGTACATAGCTTGTTTATACATATTTGTTTGCTTATTGTCTCCCCCATTAGATTGTGAGCTCTTTGAGGGCAAGAACTGTCTTTTCCCATTTTCTTATCCCCAAAACTTAGCACAGAGTCTGTAACATAGTAGCTACTTAATAAATGTTTATTGAGTAACTGATTTTAGTAAGTTTGGTGGACCCCCATTGGAGATTTGTGGGAGGATGTGATAAAGAGTTGTATAAAATGGGTAGGCACTGATAGATTGTAATCCTGAGAGTAGCCATATAAGTGAGTTCATAGAAATATCAAAACAAATATTGAAGGAACTGTTTTATTCAAACCATTGTACTAGACCTGAGGGAGATACAGAAATAAACAAGCCAATTAATTCTTGCCTTCAAGGAGTATAAAAATTCCTAAGTACCTGTTGAAAAATGTGCTCTGGCATCATAAAAAGACAAAGGTTAAAAAAATGATACATAGAGTCAAAACAGTTCAAATAACAATAAATAAGTAATAATAATATAATAATATGAATATTAATATTAATGTAGTAATTATTAATATTAATATAGTAATAATAATAATAAATAAGAACATCAATCAGCAACATTACTATGGTTGCTTGAGAAGCCAAGAAATCATAGAAGAGAGTAAACATTTGAGGAAAAAGAATGTGTAAAATTTCTGGTCAATGATACAGTCACAAATCCAATACAAGGAAAGCATAAGTTTTCTCAAACATTAAAAAGAAAGCTCAAATACTATTGCTAAAATGAACAAAACCCTTGTCTTCTTTGTCAACTATAAAGCAACAAGGGCAACCAAGAGCCATGACTGTTGACTCAAATTTTTCACAATGGAATATAAATTAATGACATGGTATTTTACAGGCTATCACTCAGATACAAACCTGATCCTAACTTTCTTTTTAAAATCACTTTTGAAAAAAATGTGTTACATCTATCTACATTAAAAAATTTTTTATTGATATATTTTTACATCACTTATGTTTCCCAACATATCCCTTTCCATTCTCTTCCTTGAAAGGAGAAAAAGTAGCTGAACAAAACTAAACAACGTATTGACCAACTCTGAGATTATATGTAGAGTTGAATCCCAGGGTGGGAAGAGGTCACTCCCACCACTACCATTCCTGTGGGGAAGGAAAGGAGGTGCATTCTTATAACTCTTTTTGGGGGTCAACTTTGGACATTCAGTTTAAATTGTTTTGTTCTTTCCATTTACATTATTGTAGTCATTGTGTAAACCATTTTCCTGTTTTTCCTTCTTTCATTTTGTATAAGTACGTAGGTAATGTTAATAATGCATATTAAACTTTAAAGTATGTTGTTTTGTACATCCAGAGAGCTGGTAGTTAAACATTTACCAGTACACTGCTGAAGGTATTCTAATTATTTTACATGAGACAATTATCTTACTTTGCAGTGTGGCACAGACAATTCTCTAAAATTGCAGAGAAGATGTTGATATACATTGTCAGAGAAAGTTTCTCCCCAGGATCTTTCTACTCTCTACTTCAATGAAATCACAATACAACATTAAAAAAATAGTCTATGCAAGGGCTAGAATTTCCTGAATTGAATGAAAAGGACTCCCTAGATCTAAGCTGCATGGCCCTGAGCTTAGGCCAAAAACATTTGAGAAAAGGTAGGGGGTCACAGTAGAACAAATGGTAATCCAACTATAGGTAGAGCTGAATTGGCAAAGGGCTGCCCCTTGAGAGAGTCTAATCCTTGTACCCATCCAAATGGGTGGTCAGTGAAGGCTAGAGGTAAGGAAGAGGCTCAGGACATGGGTGCCTTGGCAATGGATTTCTGGGTGATTTTAACCCAGCAGTGGGGTGGTACAAGCTGACTGGGAATTCCAAGGTGAATTATAAGGCAATGCTGAAGGGGGAAACACACACCCCTCCAGATACTGGGGCTTGGAGCAAAGCTACATTTGCCCTGGTTTAGTTACTGTTCTGCTTAAGTATTTGTTCTCAGAAACTGCTTTAATTAGCTGTAATCTCACAATTTATTTCCGATCTATTACTTTCACCTCTTCCTTTCTTAGCCTTAAATACCTGTATTTGTATAAATGAAACAACTGCTAAATATTCTGGTGATTTTCTTTTGGTGGAGACATTAAGCATTTTCACCATATTATAGGACAGCAAAAAGATTTATGATTTACTCAGAAGCTTAATTCTTTATTTACATAATGAGGGAGTTGGATTATGTGACCTGACTCCTACCCCAAAGACTTACTAGCTGTATAACCTGGGAAAGTCACTTAATTTCTGAGTCTCAATATCCTCATCTGTAAAATGGGAATAAAACAGTACTTATCTCAGGGTTCTTGTGAGTATGAGATGGGATAGTGTACGTAAAGGGCTCTATAAACACAGTATAAATGATGCTGTTGTCATAACTTTAAATGTATGATCCCATGAATCAAATAGCAGGACCATAATTAGGAATTCTTTCCCTTGGGTAAACAAGGGTTTTAGTGCCTTTTATATTGTCCTGAACATGGTGGATAAGGGCTCAATAAATGCTTGAAGAATGAATGAATGAATGAATGAATGCGTATTCCAGATCAGCCCCATCTATACTTTTGAATTCCTTATTGAGTATAAGAAATCAGTGCCTTCTAGTGGAATATGCATTATAGGAGGGGGAAAATATTCAATACATAGGAAAATATTTTGAGTTGTTTATCTAGTAACGATGACTAATTTTAGTTTTCACAGAGTTGTCTACATTTCCTCACACCTTTCTCTTCTTTTTCACTTTTAAGGTAATTCATGACTGTGAAGTAATTCTCTGTATGAAATTATCAGAATGCAGTTTATTTTATAAGCACATATTAGACACTAATTTAGTACAAAATTCTGTACAAACAGAAATCACAAGACATGATTCTTACTTTCATGAAACTCATGGCCTAGTATGGAGTTATGATGCATGTACAGATAACTATGCTGTCACTGGAAGGATCAGGAAAAGCTTCCTAAAACAAGTGTTACTTGGGGGACATTTTCAAGGATGGACAAGAATCAAGACAAGGTGCCAGGAGTGCTCTGGTGTGAGGGATAACAGGAATGAAGGAAAGGAAAGGTGAACACCACAAAATGCGTCTGGGGCAGGAACAATAGGGCGTTTATATCAACTTTATAGGACAATTTCAGTTTGAAGAAGTAGGAAAAAGGCCTTGGTTTAGTGTAGTTGAAAATCAGTTATTTAGTTAGCATCAATCATTGCCACCCTTAAGCACCATATAGACTGTTCCTAAGGTGAAAACTTAGAAGTTTGCTTCTCTGTGTCCTCTACTGAAAACAGTCCTGCCCTACTTTCCTCTATTCAGTTGAAGATACAATTACACATCCTTGTGTGTTTATATAAACATCATCTGCAAACAGAAAAAATCATGCACCAACCCTCCCTCCACTTTGGTCTTGGCTTGTAACTTTTTCAGTATACCATCAGTATGGTGGTTGACCTTGACACTGTGTTCATCCTCATTGTCGCAGGACGATCTATTCCCTTTACCTTTATAGAGATGGACAATGGAGGCACCCTTGAACTCCTGAGGGATAGCTTCCTCTTGCCATGTAACCTGAAAAATTTCAGTCAGCTTTTGTATGAACAATGGTCCCCCTACCTTGTAAATCTTAGCTGGAATAGAATCAGCACCAGGTGCTTTGCCACATGAAAGGAGTCTAATGATCCTCAAAACCTCTTCTTCAGTTGGAAGTTCAGCTAAGGAGGGACTGACTTCAACATGAGGTAAATAGTCAATGGCCTCAGCATCGATTGATGATGGTCCTCTAATCAATGTGGCTCCATTAGCACTGAGTAGTTGTGATGTACCATAGATTTTTGGTCCATAAATAGCTTTCAGGGAATCATAAAAGCACTTTGGATTGTTATTATCAGTATAAAACTGAATTTCATCTGCGTTCTTACTGAATCTGGAATCCTGCATCTCTCTAAGCTTTGCTTGTACTTTGCTTTTGATGGAATTAAATGCTGCCTTCTTAGAGGTGGATGAGCTATCTTGCTGGTATATCCTGTGGAGTTCTCGTTTTTCGTTTATCAGCTTCTGAATTTCCCCATCATTTTCATCAAACTAGTCTTGGCATTTGCAAGTGTTTGGACTCAGATGAGCAAATGCAGTGCTGTATACCAGATCTCTGAAAGCTGCCCACTCCTTTTCTGCTCCACTGTTGCCAACTATGTGTTGGCTCAACTTTCCCTCCAAGTTAGCAACAAACTGTTCACACTCAGGGGAAAGTTCTAATTTGTTGACGTTAATTCTTCTGGTAGTCATTTTGGCTTAGGGGGTGGCACTTTTGATGAATGCACATATTTAGCTTGGAAAGGATACGTCTACAATCAGTCCAGCACTCTGCACCACACATTGCCTTTGTCACTCTCACATCTTGTCTGTCTCTTCTCCTTACAAATGCATGGTCTATTAGATGCCAATGTTTGCTGCGAAAGTGCATCATGATGTTTTACTGCATTTAGGTAAATAGAAAACAGTGTTGGTGATGAGAAGGTCAGTCTTCAGCACAAGTCTTTAGCAGTAAATGACCATTGCTGTTGCTGTTTCCAACTCCATTCCTCCCTAGGACTCCCTGCCAAGTCTGGTAGTCTGAGCCTACTCTGGCATTAAAATCACCCAGAATTATAAACTTGTCCTCTTTTGGCACATTGATGATAAGGGTCTCTAGGTCTTCATAAAATTTTTCTTTGACCTCAACAGGGTTCGTCATAGTGGGAGCATAGACACTGATGATGGTGACATGGCATTTTCCTGTGAGTGGCAATAGCATTGTCATAAGCCTGTCATTCACTCCTTTTGGTAGGCATAACAGTTTGCTGACTAGATTAGTTTTGATTGCAAAACCCACTCCAGCTTCATGGCACTCCCCTTCACTTTGCCCACTCCAGAAAAATGTGTATTCAGCTCCAACTTCAGTAAGCTCACCTTCATTTACCAACCTTGTTTCATTCAAGGCTGCTATTTGGATGCAATACTTGTTGAGTTCTCTTACAACAAGAGCGATTCATCTTTCAGGTCTACTGGATTTTGTGTTGTCTGTAAGTGTACACATGTTCCATGTGCCGATGATGAGTGGAATCATTTTTGCAGATATTTTTGTACATTTTGTACATTTTTTTTGTGTTTCGACCACATTGTGGGATTCCCTGTCTGCCATGGTAATCAAGCCAGGGTTGGGTAAGCAAACAATGTTTAGGGCACCTTTTCTAACCCCCTTCCTCACACCAGGAGTTGAGCAGTGCTATCCTTAAAAGGCTGCTCAGACACCCAGGAGGCTGCTGAGTTTCACTGCTGCTTCCAGTGAGAAATGACCCTATGACATGGGCCTCCTGTGTGCAGGGTTGTGACTACAGCTCACAGTGTATCTGCACCTACTGCTTCATCACTGCCTGTCACTACTGAGGCATAATAGTAAAATAGTATGGGTGATGTCTTTTGATTCATGTGTAAATTGGATTAAATGAGGCAGAGTTGCATGAAGTCGTCAGTCTCACTCTCTCCTCTAGAGTCATCATAGCCCAGTGGCAGGACAGAGTCAAGATGGCTGGCAATGGTTCAGGATGAAGTGGATGACCTTGGTGTCTTTGGTATCTAACCAAGCTCTAAGCACTCCACATCACCTGTTTCAGCTGCCTTCATGGCTACTGGAACAAATTGTTCTCATCCATCCATTCTAACAGAGGAAGTCTTCACATGCTTGGGGTATCCCTCCTAACTCACCAATGGGTTTGAGACCCCTTGATTACTCTCAACCTGGTTTGGCCTGTCTGCTGAAACAGTTTACTGGGGTGTGACCGTTGTGCATGCTGCAGCTTCTTGGAGTCACAGGTGAGAGTTGGGTGGAACAGGTGAACATCAAAGGTGACAAAAGCAGCCATCACACCAAAGGTATTGGTCCTCCCTTTGCAGATGGTTGTGCACTCAATGCAGCCTTTGAAATTGAGATGCAACAGAGTATGGATCAATTCCCTGTTGCCTGTGCTAATTTTCGCTTAATAATTAACACCAAGAAAATACAGGTGCTCCGTGAGCCACCACCACACCATCCATATGTGAAACTATTGGTTACAACAAATGGAGAAGTTTTGAATGCTGTGGACAAGTTCACTTACCTTGGTAGTGTACTTTCCAGGGATGTACACTTTGACAATTATGTTGATGCATGCATGGCCAAAGCTCACTCCAAAGTGTTTGGGAGGCTCCAAAGAAAAGTTTGGGAGAGAAGAGGTATTAGACTGATGACCAAACTGAAGATCTACAGAGCCGTTGTGCTGACGTCATTGTTTGCCTGTGAAACATGGACAGTCTACCAGCACCATGTCAGGAAACTGAATTGCTTCCATTTGAACTATCTTAGGGAGATTCTGAGGATCAGCTGGCAGGATAAGGTGTGTGTTCGTCCTTCATTGCCAAAGAAGACCAGGCAGGATAAGGTACCAGACACTAAGCCCTTGCTCAAAGTGAACTGCCAAGCATTCAAACTATGCTTCAGAGAATGCAACTCCAGTGGGTTGGCCACGTTGTTCAAATGCAAAATGTTTGCTTGCCAAAAAGACTATTTTATGGAGAACTCACATGGGGCAGGCGATCACATGGTGGCCAGAAGAAGTGATACAAGGACACTCTCAAGGTCTCTCTCAAGAACTTTGGATTTGACTGTGCAGCAGAACCGTTCAGCATGACATGCCCACATCAGAAAGGGTTCTGTGCTTTATGAGCAAAGCAGAATTGAGACAGCACAAAGTAAACATAGGATGTGCAAATTTGCAGTATCCATCTCAAATATTCATGTGGACTATCTGTGTCCAGCCTGTGGTAGAGCATTCCGAGGTCATATTGGTCTGATCAGCCACAATTGAACTTCACTTTATCATGGTGATGTCATTTTGGTCCTCTTTGAAAACGAAGGACAATGACCAACCTACCAACTATATAGACATATACACATATATGTACATAGACACACACACACACACACACACACATATATATATATATATATATATATGTATGTCATTATTATACATGGATAATGATTTTGGCTCAGAGTTTAACTGGATTTTCATTGGGAATTTGTGCAATGTTTTTAAATTATATCAAGCCTTGATTCAAAACAAAGGTATATTTAAAAACATATATTCTTCCAGTAATGGTAAATGGCTATGAATCATGTAAGATCACAATCTCCAAAGAAATAGAACTGAGAATTACAAAAAAAAAAAAAATAAGGCATGGGGGATGCCATAATGAATAGAGCAGGGTACAATACATTACAACTGAAGACTATTGAAGGAGAAATGGCATCAAGGATATTATTAGAGAACTGGATGAGTGAAAGGAAAAGATAATGATGACAGCCCATGGCTATCATCCATTGGAATTTCCCATGCAGTGATACTGTTTTGGTCTTCATCATGCCCAAACAACTTTTTATCTTGCACAATCATATCAGTCCTGGAATTCACACCTTATGAGTATCCTCTGCCCCTGGGACCCCTTTGATTGGATGGCAGAGAGCTCCTCCCCAATCCTTCCATTTCAGGAAGATTCTCAGGCCACCCATCTCTTCATTTTTGTCCTAGTTGGACTCCTTTGGTCTTCTCCATCACAACCTAGTGCTGGGTATCTTCCCTTTCTCCACCTTGTCAATTTCTTTTTGGGTGTTAGTTCCTCCAATTAGAGTATAAGCTCCTTAAAAGCATTTCTTTCTCATATTGGTATCCTCAGCATTTGACATAGTGCCTGGTACACAGTAGGCCCTTTAAAATGTTTATTGTCTAGTTGGCATCCATGCAAAATCAAGAACACAAGAGGAAGGCATTCAATACTGGGTGGACCCCTAATGAAAGATCTTTAAGGAAACAAAGACAAAAGTCACAAAGGATATGCAGATATAGATGGGTTGCAGTTATGGAGGTAATGCTCACAGCAATGAAGTCACAAAACCCTGAAAGTGACCGTTTTGTCTAAATCTTTGTGCTAGGATTGATGGAGATACAAAAATAAATAAACCAGTTAGTTCTGATCTCAGGGAGTTTATAGTCTCTATAAGTACTTATTGGCTTCATCAAATATCCTAAGTGCTCAGTGGAAAAATGAAAATAAGACAACTATGGCCTCCCTACCCAGTACAATAGTCAACAGACTATGTGATTATAGATTTAGAGCTGGAAAGAACCTTAGAGACCTTATAGTCCAACTGCATCATTTTACAAATGAGTAAACTGAGGCCCAGAGAAATTATCAATATGATTAACATAGGAAATAATCATGCATTCATGAAAATAGAAAGACAGAATATGGAAGCACGGAAAGAAACAAAATATTTCTCATTCTTTTTTCACTTATTCAGTACCTGACATGTCTCATTTGCAAATTTTGTGATTTTTGGTGCTTTAATTTTATGAAAGCAGTCCTCAATCAGACATAATAGGGAGTTGGCTCTGTTTATATTAACTGCTTTCCTGAAAATAACTCTTTGGACTACCTCAGTATATTGCTAAAATATTTTCCCCACTCTGGTTCCCCTCTTATCCTTTGCTGCCAGTCTCAACACAATCTGTTGTCACTTTAGTTGAAAACAAAACAAACAAAATCTTTTACATTGGATTATTGAAGTACACTCCACACTGTTATTCTTACTTTGATCTACTTATGATACTGAAGTACTTTTCAAAGGGGGGGATGCCAAGTAAAATATCAATAAATATTCTTCTGAAATGTAATTTAAGAAGCAACAAATATGGAGCTCTAAGAGTACAGCCAGTCCATGCATTCCCAGATTCATATAATTGTATTTTCCTCTTGTTCTTTTGATTTTTCGTGATGCTATTGCTATATACTCCTACCACCAAAAAAGAAAGGAAGGAAGGAAAGAAGGAAGAAAGAAAGGAAGGAAGAAAGAAAGAAACAAGAAAGAAAGAAGAAACCTTGGACCTTGATAATAAAATGCTCATTGACTGTGAATGACAGAATAAACTGGCATATGAATGAAATTGAATATTATGGCACCACACAAAATGACAAATTTGAAAGATGAAAAAAATATGGAATGACTTTTTTGAACTGAAGCAAAGTGAAGAAAGAAGAATGAGAACAACATACAGAGTAACTAAAATGATGAAAATAAAAACAACACTGAAGAGGAACTGAACTCAGAACTAATGATGAAATGTACCTTCTACTTAGTAAGGGGAGGAGGGGGAAGAGACTATGGATGCCAGACACTGTATATATTGATAGATGCAGTTGCTGTGTAGATTAATTTTGTTTAGCTTTTCTTTATTACAAGAGTCATTTTGGGCAGGTGCATATTGGGAAACAATTGTGGTTTAAAAAAACAAAAGGCATAAATAAAACTTTTAAAAATGCAAGTACTGAACCACATTGGAATTAGTTAAATTTATGTTGGAGAGTTAGGGGGATTTAGAATTTCATGATTGCCCCACAAAATTATATGAGCCACCCTTTGAGAATTGCAGGTCTAAATGCTCCCCAACAGAAGCACTGCTATAAGCAGAATTTCTCTGACTGTAACATTTGATCAAACCCATTAACATCTTTCCATCTCTGTAGGACAATTAACAGAAACCCAGGAGTTTGGTTGCTCAGATCATGATTTTGTGTTGGTCTTTCAAGATAATTTGGTTAGAATGAAAGGTAATTGGGAACCCTTCCATATGTGTTCTCTTATCAATCACATCAGGATAACTGGGATAGGAATACTAGTGAATATTATCTCATAGTTACCTTCCTATAACCCCCTAATTCAGGAGTATTCCTTCATTAATGTATGGCTCAGGAGCTGATATAAAGAATTTCCATTCTTAAGAATTTCATGTCTTTTAACTCAACAGATGACATTTTAAATGACATCATGTATTTTAAACGTCTGTCCAATTGTTTTTGGCAGCATGTAATTTGTCTCCATGGATCTTTGATGTGCTTAGTAGAACCATGGAGATTCAGTAGTGTCAATCAATGCTATTAAACTTTAAACAACAGAGTGCTGTGAAACTGTTCTGGGCTGAGCCTGACTCAGGCCAGTTCACTGGTAGTTTAGATTCAATATTGGAACAAAATGAGACACTTGTGGGACATTTATCCACAGTTAAGAAAAGTAGATTTATTTACCCATAGCCAGAGAAAGCTACTAAAGAATGGCCACTGAGGACCCCTCAGATTTATTCAGCTGAGTCAGGCTCTTTTGCCCAATTTGTCCATTATGACCAGTCAAGCCACAAAGCTATTTAGTGTTCCTTAGTGTGGTTTTGTTCTTAGATGATAAGGAAGTGATGTCAACATCCTGAGACTTTAGTCCTCTGAGCCAACAAGGTCTCAAGGATGGTCTCAAAATTAGCCTAACTTGCACAGGGGCAGCAGTTAGGATATTGTTCCTGCCATACTCTGTACTTTGGTGGTAAGGTCCTTAACATGGTCTAGAAGATGTTTCCCCACTTAAATGACCTTAGGGCTATTACTGGTATTAGGGCTAATCTTTGATATTCCAGAAACCTGTTACTGTCAGCACTATAAGAAGAAGAGAATAACTTTAAAAAACTCCAACAATACCAACAAAATAACAGCTACCTTATGGAGTGATGGAATCTCAGTCCCAAGAAGTACCAAGTCCCAGGACTGACTCATCAAGTCCATGAGGTGGGTGCACCTTTGCAGTTTGCAGTGGATATCTCAAAATAAAGGATGACTACTACTGGTGCTCTACTTTCTGCAGAGGCCCTTCCTTGGAAGTTCCAAAGAGGGAGAATTGCAGTTCACAATTCATGGTTTGGGGGTTGGAGAGTGGGGTGATAGTGGAAAATTTTAAATCTGATGCAGCACCTCTGCCTCTCCTCAACAAATTAAATGGGCACATTTGTCCACATTTCTCATTGTAGAAATGTATTGGGCTCCTGGGAAGCATCAAGTTATTGTCCTTTCAATTCCCTTCTTCCCCCCTCCCCCACTGGAGCTCCTTGTGGCATTTATGTAGTCATGCAATGAAGAAATGATTGGGCCTTTAGTCCCCCAAGCCAATCAAATCTAGAGCAAGATACCTTATAAGAGAAAGCTAGACTAACTTGCATAAGAGGGGAGGGATTAGGATATTGCTCCTACTTCAAATGCATTAAATAGGATAAATCAAACTGTAAATCTTTGCCCTTATAACTCCCTATCCTCTAAGAAATGGGAAACATGGATCTAAGCTGGTTCTATGTAACTACATATACATCTGTGCATATCTATATCTGGTTGGTATACTTAAAGTTTAAACTGCACCCTGTTCTAATAGAAAACTGCCTCCTGAAACTTTCCAGCAAGCTTGCTGATACAGCACAATTACATTTCCACTTTCCTTGTCTTCAGGGAACTTTAGTTAATTTTTAAACACTCCCATTTTGCCACTGGTCCATGATCCCTGATCCCATTGCCCCAGCTGTGTCAGTTGCTCCAGGAGGCCCTTTGTATGAAAACCCTATGTGAACAGGGGTTCCCAGAGGTCCAATGTCTGTCCCGCTGTTTGGACCACCACTCATAATTTGTCACCCCATGGGACAGTGGGGGCAAGGAAGGTTGCATGTGGCTTTATCTCTGACTAGTTCAACAAAACATTCTAACCTGCTAGTGTCATGCCATTCACCTAAACTCTGCCTTAAATTTTCATTACAGGAGGAATTTTTTATATATATAAATAACCTATGATGTCTTTGCTGTGTATATTTGTGGGAAACGTATCTCAGATTTATTGAAGAGAATGTTTTACAACTACTCTTCTTACTCTACATCTCAGTAAATGCCTCCATTTTCACCTTCCTGAGCTTACTGGATGACTTAAAGGGAGGCAGGATGGTGTGGACTTGTGGGCAGTACTTTAGACTCCTAGTTTGAATCTACAGGACTTTGAACCTGCGACCAAACTACACCCAACAAGTGCTGAGATTTGGGTAGCTTGTAGTAGGGGTTATATTTTGTAACTCAAGATCTAGAACTGAAGTTCTGGGTTTACATGAATTAAACTATCTCTTTTTAACTCAGATCTCTACTCAGAGATCCACTCAGAAAGCATCAGAAGCCAGCTTATGTTGTTAAGACCAAGGTATCTTCAGTTTCCTTAAAAGCACCAAATTAATGTGGAATAAAATATGGAATAATTTGTAATACACAATGAATAATACAAGAAGAGGCATGTTGCTTGGTTGCTTTTTCAGTTGTGTTTGATTCTTTGCGACCCTCTTCATGACCCCAAAGATCCTGGAGTGGTTTGCCATTTTCTTCTCCAGCTCATTTTATAGATGAGGAAACTGATACAAACAGGGTTAAGCGACTTGCCCAGGGTCACAGAGCCAATAAATGTCTGAGGCCAGATTTGAACTCAGTTCCTCCTGACTTCAAGCCCAGCACTCTATCTCTACTATAACATATCAAATCCCTAAATCCAAGGCTTCATAACTAGGGAACCATGTAGCCCTTGGGGGCAGTGGATATATTTCAGAGGGTCAATGAATAATAATAATATAATAATATTATTATGATATAATAATTATATTATATAATATATAATAATAATTACATAATGACAAAAACATTGGCAGCAGCAGCCTCTAATGAAATATATACCATTTCCTTCAGGGGTCCACTGGTTTCCCTCTACTGTTAAAGGAGTCCATGGCACAAAAAATCTGCCACAGAGAGTCAAAGAAATTCAATTCCAGTGAGCCCTACCTCTTCCAAGTACCTAGATGTAAATTACAGCACCACTTGTTGGGGTTAAGGAAGAGGAAGAAGGGAGTTTGAGACATTCCCCCCCTCAAATGGAGAGAAAAACTTGGTGTTTCAAGAGTATCCTGAAACTTTCCTCTCTGGCTGGTCCCAAGTAGAATCTGATTGACTTACTCTACTAGTGAAGAACAAGGTTTTGATCTATGCCATTATGGAACACATTGTTCCTTATGGAATGGTTCCATTATTCCATCCACGTGATGTTCCATCATCTCATTGTGGTACAGGAATTCCCTAGCTCTTCTGCTGCTGTCCTTCCTCCTGGCATCCTCCCCTACTGGGACTTGGAAGCTTCGTGCTCTGCTTTTACTACTGCTATACTCTCTTTCTAAAATTGCCATCTGATTTCTGCTACTATCTCTGTCATCACAGCTATGGATCTTTGTGCTTATGTTCTTTCAAAGGAGTTATGACTTTTAGAATTAGACCACTCAAGGCCAGCATGGCTTAGGGTTATCATATCAATGCAGGTGATGTCCTCCTATTCACATACACACACACAAATGTATATTAGAAGGGGGCATCACCTGGATAGATATGCATATAGATATATGCGTACATGTGTATCCACATATATATATGTACATATGTATATGCACATATACACACCCATATATATATGTGTACACATATACATATATATCCAGTCTTCATTATAATGTAGTTATATGGGATGTCTCACATAGCTACATCAACATCTGTAGTCCATGATGGGAGAGTTGGTGCGATTTCTCATCCAGAAGAGGCTGGGGTCAATGCAGTGATCCAAGACAATTCCAAAGGACTAATGATGAAGCATACTGTCCACCTCCAGAGAAAGAGCTGATATTTATTGAATACAGACTGAAGCAGGCTATTTTTCATTTTCTTTCTTTCATTGTTTTTCTTTTATTTGAGTCTTCTTATACAAAATGACTAATATGGAAAGTTTTACATAATTGTACATGTATATCCTATATCTGATTGCTTACCATCTCAGGGAGGGGGGAGGGAAGAAAGGGAAGGAGGGATAGAATTTGAAATTCAAAATTTTAAATAAAAATGTTTTTAAAATTAGAAAAAAGAAGAGGCTGAGGAGGCTTCTTCAGGAAAGACATCATAATTTGCCATTGAGGGGCCCTGCTCCCCAATTTGGAGCATAGGCAAATATTTTGTATCTACTTTCAAATCTGCTAAGCAAGTGATGAGGAGACAAACTGGTGACTGGTTGCATAACCTGGATTGGAGTTTATTCAGAAGGCACTAAGGGTGGGACCAGGTCTTAGCTATCTGGTTTTTCCCAGACTAGCTGTGTGTCTGTGTTCATCCTTCGTTGCTGAAGAAGACCATGCCATCAGAGAAATAATGACATGACTGTCACTTGACTTTGCTTTGAGTGAGGGAGGGCTGTGCAGGTCACCAGCCTCACTTCTCCAGAGCCATCTGGATCCAGTGACCAGATATTCATCAGGATGACTGCAGATGACCCAGGATGAGGCAGTTGGGGGTAAGTGACTTGCCCAAAGTCACATAGCTAGTGAGTGTCAAGTGTCTGAGGTGAGATTTGAACTCAGATCCTCCTGACTCCTGCACTGGTGCTCTATCCACTGCACCACCTAGCTGCCCTCCTAGACTAGCTGGCATTAGAGAAGTTGAGGACTAAGCCCTTGGTGGGAACAGAGACTTCATGCCTTTATTTCTCTTCCATGGCCATGTAGAGCTCATGACCTTGTTGCTGCTTCTGTCTTGGTTGTATCTATTCTTTCTTCTTTTGGATGAAGGAGACTAGAGATTTTTGAGCCAGGACCTTATGAACTTCAAAATATCAGGCAAGCAAGACACCCAAAGTCCTAGAGTAGAGCCCTTGATGGGATTAGTGGAACCCAGGTAGTGAGGCATGAAACCTTGAGCAACCTATTCAGTTTAGTTCAACAGTAGTAGAGATACAGGTCCATGAATCATGCCACATTTGGAAGTGGACTTCATTCCTATGGAATTCCTATTCCATTCCTATTCAGACTATTCAGTCCACCATTCACCATTCAGCAAATGCTACATAGAAACTATTTTTCTCTGTCCATTTTCTCCTGGCACTGAGATGGTATAGTGTTTCTCCCAAGATGTTAGGGAAATTTTTTTTACTTCTTGTTATATAAACTCAGTAAATACCCTTTTGTAAAAACTAATTGATGTTAATTGGTTAAGTGGAAATGGGATGCTAAATTACTGGTGTCTAAGGTGGGGGGAAGGAGCACCCCCGGAATATGTGCTCAGACTATAGCAATAGAGAAACCTCATCCTATTGTTCCCTCAGTAGTACTTCTAGAACCCTTAAGGGGAGATATAGAAAACCTTGATGTGGGAGAATGAATCTAGATTCCTTCTAAGGCAACAATAGATAACATCCTTCATTTTCAAAGAGGACCAATATCTAGATAGAGTGAAGACTGTGCAGGAAGAAGGTAGTTCCAGAACCCAGATTCAATAGATGAGTGAACCCCTCACGTTCACCAAATATCTTCTTATGCAGGACAAATCTCAATTCTGAGAACCCATTTTCCTGATTGATGACTCCCTTGCCTGAATAGCAATTTCAGGAGGGTCTTCAGGGATGTTCACTTCACTGTGGGCTCCATTCACTGTCTGAACTTTCTCTCTGTCTCTTCCCTTTCTCCCCCTTTCCATCTCTCCTTTATGGGCTATTTTCCTGCATTAGAATGTAAGTCTTTAATGGTAGGAACTGTCTTGTTTGTTTTTATTTGTATGGGTAGTGCTTGGCACAGTATCTGACGTATAGTAAGTATGAAAGGTGTGCTCCAATAAGACTTCTACAGAAACTGAAGGTCTACAGGGGCTGATACTTTAATTGAATATAAAGAGAACATGAAGAAAATGAACTGTGCCTCAAGGGCACAGACCACATGTACATGTTTTCCCTAGTTACCCACATGCCTATCTGAGAGGTGAAAATAATTGTACTGAAACTCATCAAGCAAAGACAACATGTAGTGACTTATGGAAGAAAGAGCTTTTGGGTAAGAAGGACCTTGTAGAAAAGAGAGTTAGGCCTTCTTTTATCTCTTGCTTAGAGGTGACACACAACTTTGAAGTTGAGAATCTCAGGAAATCAAAGGAAAGAAGCTTCTGCAAAGCCTAAACTATGGTTTGTTGCCCTAACTGAAAGAGCTAATGAAGTAGTCTCTCCTCACAACCACCCCATACCCTAGTAGTGACTGAATCTGGAAAAAAAAGAGAAACTTGCTACTGTGCATTGAAGAGCCAACCCAGGAGAACAGTATATATATATAGACCTTGTTTCCTGATAGTATCCCAGTGGTTAAGCAACTTGCCAAGCTCAGTCCAGTAGCAACTGGCCAATATGGCCATTCATATACATATACTCGTATATGTGTGTATGTGTACACCTTGATTTTGTATATATTTATTGCTTGTTTTTCCCATTAGATGATAAACTCTTTGAGGGCAGGGATTGTCTTTTGCCTTTTTTGTATACTCAGCACTTAGCATAGTGCCTGGCCAATAGTATGCACTTAATAAATGTTTATTGATTGATTGATTAATCCTGTGCACTTTATCCCAATTTTAACCTTCCAAAGTCATGTGATATGGATTCAGGGCTAGAAAGTACCTTATAGATCATATTATTGTACAAATAAGGAAACTGAAGCCCATAGAGGTAATAAGTAGAAAAATCTGGATTTGAGCCTATATCTTCTGACTCCTGTCTCCTTCTACTCAAATCATACTATTAACAGGTGATCATAATATGGGTTTCTGTGTAGGAGATGGCAACAGAAGTAATATAGAAAATGCACTTATGAAGAACTATCAAATACAGAAGAGAAGTTTATATTCAATGGAGACAGTAACTGGAAGTTCTGAAGAGATATGTATGGTTAATAACTTGAGCAATGGTGGAAGATGGGAACCTAGGCAGAAGTTAAGCAGCATCACTCAACAATGGCTGCTTTTTGTTGGGGTCTGGGGTCAGATCTTTATTTCTCCTTTTATTTATTTCTATCCTAACCCAGCAGGAAGTGAGACTGGGTTGGTTAATGGATATCCAATAAGTCCTGAGCATCACTATCCTGTGGCTACAGCTTTGCAGACTCCTAGAGGAGGGGACAGAAGAGTTAGCATCTTGAGATGGAACATATAGCTCAACCCTACTTACTTTCCTTCCTGCTGATGTTTCAGATGGACAAATTCCCAGTTCCTTCTTTCCAGAAGACTCTAAAGCCAAGAATCAAACCAATATCACCAAAATGGCAAATTCTGGGGCAGAGCCCTTTCCTGAATTCTGGAGTTTGATATCTACTATAATAATATTTTCTTGGCAGAGAACTTGAGAGGCTAGTGTTACAAGGAGGTCATATGATTCCAATCCTAGGATTCTTTCAGCTACATCATAGCTGCTCCCTTAACTAGTGAATATGCATAGTGGGAAGCAGAGACACGCATTAGACAGATGCAGATATAGATAGGTCATGATTTAAGACCAGAAACTTCTTTGAAGGTCAAGACTAATGGTAGCAAAAAAAAAAAAAAATAAGAACCAGGTATGAACTCCATAGAGAGCTTATGATGACTCTTCCATGAGAAAAAAGAATATTGAGACTCTGTAGTACTAGAGTAATTAGTTTCCTTGGTTGCATGTGTTCCATCCCTATGTCTCACTACCACTGTGTCTAAGTTTTTGTGTCTACACTTTCTACATATGCTGTGTTTGTATTAGCAGGAGAGTATGACTCTTCATGACCCCATTTGGAGTATATTTGGCCAAGATATTGGAATGGTTTGCCATTTCCTTCTCCAACTTACTTTATAGATGAAACTGAGGTGAATATGGCTAAAAAATGACTGAACAAAGGAAGGATTTACCAAGATGTCATAGAACAGTAGCTACAAAACATCTCCACCTCTCTCCACCAAACATAGTGCATACTCTCCCACTAATACAAATTATATTTGTATTTCTTTAAAATCATTAGAAGAGGTGTCAATTTTAGTAAGATTTTAAAAGTAGGTTACTTTTGGAAAGAACATCACCATGTGTTTTTTGGAGGCTATCAGGGTTAAATGACTTACTCAAAGTCACACAGCTAATAAGTATCTGAGACCAGATTTGAACTCAGGAAGCTAAGTCTTCCTGACTTTAGACCTAGCACTCTATCCATTAAGCCACCTAGCTGCCAGGTAAACACCTTCACTAAAAGCTAATTGTATATACAAAGGGCAAGAAAGGTTTGTAATCTGTAGTGGTAAAAGGACCTTCATACAAATGAAATAACTTTTTTTGAAATATTACTTTTCTTATTATGGGATATCGTTTTGTCGGGGCATATATGCAACCAGACAAGTGCCCTCCTGCCTCTCTTCCCCCTTCACTTCATGGCTCCTTCTGTGACTGACTGGCATCTTTACCCTCTGGATGCATTAGGAAGGAGAGGCAGAGAAAGACCTCAGTAAACTGGTGGCCAAGAGAGCTATGGTCTCAGTCCTTCCAGTTTTAAACACATCACCAGTCAAAGGAGGCTATCCACACCTACCTAGGGGAAAAAGAGACCTCCATGTCAGGCAATCTGGACAAACTTCCAAAGCCCCTCGAGATGGTTCCACATTAGAGGACTGGGCAGGCCCAACCAAGCCCTGGTTATGGATACTACCTCAATTTAGGAAAGAGAATTGGTTCCATAATGACTGAATTGTTGAGGCTGCTCTTACGTACTTGACAATAGTGTTCTCAGTTCAGGTAAGTAGAATAACAATGAACGTTACTATCCTATAGGGGAAATCCCTGACAAAAACTGGCTTCATGTATGCTTTGAAGTGCAGTGGACTATGTTCTCAGTCCTTTTAGTTACCTGTGGAATATGCTGTCAAAATTGTAGTCTTGTATTGTTCATAGATTAAACTAAGATTACAGTATTTATAAGACATAAAATGAAAATGAAAAGGAATTCTGTTATTCAATGCCTCATGATAAAATGGTGTAATGAAAATTGGGCCTGCTGTATCTGCAGAAAATGTTAAATTCCTTAGGGAGGAATGAAGGAGTTCAGTAAGATTTTGCCAAATGTAGTAGCAGAAGACTGGAAATGAAAAGACGTGCCCAAACCAGATGGAACAGGAAATGAAAGAAGCACGATGGCTTTTGTAAATAAGGGAAGATTATATTATCTTCCCCCCCTCAATTATGTTTCTCATGTAAATGGATGTTTATGGGAGATAATTTCTATGTAGTAGAAACATTTAAGGATAATGTACTTCTCCTGGATCTTGGGAGGGCCCTGGCTGCCCTATAAAGAGAGAAAATTCTTATTGGTTCACACCCTGACTGTCTCCGTGATGCACTGAATTGGCTCCATTCATGGCTCTCATTTAGATAACAAATTGGGGCTTTGCTCTTGCTTCTATTTCTTCTTCCACCTAGTTTGGGCTTCCTACTTCCCTTCACAGCTTGTCCTGCTCAGTTGCTAACATTATGTTGGTTTTTCCTTTCAAGTTCCTTTGGTCTCAGTACTTTCTGCTCCTCTTTTCCTTCACTGGACCAGCCATTATAGAGTAGTAGTAGTAGTAGTTGTTGTAGTTGTAGTACTAGTAGTAGTTGCAGTAGTAGTAGTAGTTGCAGTAGTAGTAGTAGTAGTTGAGCTTAAATAGCTTAATAGTTTTTTGGGGGGGACACACCCTGTATATTTTTATATAGAGTTGAGGCAGGGTATCTTGGCATTTGAGGCAAATTTGGTTGGAGATGGTGAGTGGTAGAGGTACAGAGGACAATACAATCACAGGTATGGCCTGTTGGGGGAGAGGGTAGTCTGTTCCTCACAAGAGAATGTAATGTTAGGGGTCCTTGCTGTTATATTTATGGCGTAGTCCAGCAGGATCTGCAAACTAAAAGGAATGCAGAGGGACTGGGATAATTGTTCACTGTTTCCCAGTTGTGATGGCTATGGTTCTATGGAGCCCCAGGAGCACCCTGCAATTGTATTGTGTAACAGCAAGGACCCTGGCATACACAGGAGGGCCTACTGTACAGGTTCTCAGATCTGCTTTTCTAAAAGGAAAGCAACTTTTGGGGGGTCAGCAATCTTCTTTAATTACATTCAAATAGAATAGAGAATAAAGAGAGAAACAATAGAGAAACAAAGATCAATAGGCAGGGCTTCCAACTGTCTGATCGTAAACAATACTTACATGACAGATCCAGCTGTCTGACCATTACATACACAGTTACCAGAGAGAGAAGCACCACATCTGGGTTTTCAAAGGGTGAGAGTGGGGGGAGGGTAATAGCAATTTAAATGGAAAGATCTTTCTCATTCATTAATAGGCCTATATGACCTGTTTAAATCACCTGGAAGCCCAAGTCACATGTGGTTGGAGGAGCTTGCTGAACAGGCAGAACAGGAAGGATGGAGCAGAACCAGGAGGAAGTGAGTGAGAGCACTTGAGGCAGAGGAGGGAAGACACAGGCAGTTAGGCATGGCAAGGCTCAGGCTCGTGAGTGTTTGCTTGTGAGAAGGCCCTGGCAGAGTGGGGGAGGCTTGGGAATGGCTTTGCCTCCTGCAGTGATCATGTTTATTAACTTCTTGGTCACTGTGACAGATTTAACTTTCTGATTCTTCATTTGGCTTTCTTGTATCTAAATAAATATTTTTCTTCTGCCTTCTATATGGAGAGTCTTTTATACTTTGCAACTGAGAACTATGCTGGCATATTCATAGTCATCACCAGTGCTGTGAATGTTGCCTTGGTGATAAAGGGGGCTCCTTAGTGGCTGCCTAGAATCTCATCTGACCAAACAAACACTTCCATTGAGTAAGCCCCAAAGTAAAATCTCACCTCAGAGTATTTATACACTTTTCAGAGCCAGAGGGCTCTTGAAGAACCAGTGACTTGAGAACTAGTACCTCATTAGAAATTAGTGGGCCTCCACTGATCAAGCTTCCCTTAATGGTGGGGAAGATCTTTAATTCTCTAATTAACATTACAGGTTGTAGAGAGACAGGTCCTGGACCTGGCAGCCAAGGGTGGCTATTTCACCAATCAGCTTATGACTGGAGGGTTAGGAGGGAAGGCATGGCACTGGCTATTCCTGTGGTGAGAAAGAGTACCTTTTCTAAAGGAAATATGTTTAAACTCTAATCTTCCCAGGTACCTTGGGGAAAAGTTTTATTTGACTTGTGCTAGTTATAGTTTTGCATTGCAATTTTGTATAGTTAATTTTCAGATTATAGAGAGTTAACCACAGAGTCAGGACACTTGGGTTCAGTCTCTACCACTGATACATATTGGTTGTGTGATCTTGGGTAAATCACTTAACCTTTCAGCACCCTCAGGTGCAGCTAGGTGGTGCAGTGGATAAAACACCAGTACAGAAGTCAGGAGAACCTGAGTTCAAATCTCATCTCAGACACTTGACACTCACTAGCTGTGTGAACTTGGGCAAGTCACTTAACCCCAGTTGCCTCATCCAGGGTCATCTCCAGTCATCCTGATGAATATCTGGTCACTGGATTCAGATGACTCTGAAGGAGAAGTGAGGCTGGTGACCTGCACATCCCTCCCTCACTCAAAACAAAGTCAAGTGCAAATCATGTCCTCATTTCTCTGATGGCATGGTCTTCTTCAGCAACGAAGGATGAGTACACACAGTACCCTCAGGCAGTTCTCTGAGATGCCACCTGAATTAAAAGCAAATTTAATGTCCTCCTTCCAAATGTGTAAAGTTTTTTCCTAACCATGAAATGCTATACTACAGAATTTTTGTTCTTATTTTTCTCCATAGGTATGAAGAGACATCATTGGCACCTAGCAATGACCCTGAATTTTTGAAGGCTTTGCTGGCAGAGTACAGTACTGAAAAAGTAACCCATGAAGATCTACTGAGACCTGAGGGTTTTGTTATCTGAACTGGCAAAGAGGCAACCCACTGAATACAATAGTGAAGTAAGAATTTGAACTTTGTATCTGTGCTAAGCTGAGGCTTCAAACAACTTCATTCCCTCTCCAGGGAATCTAGTACAAGTACAAGTAGAATTTCACTTAAAAGTAAGGCTTATTTACTAGGAAAATACATTATCCATTAAGTGCAGCCTCTGGGACAATTTTACTTATTTTTATTTAATTTTTACTGATGCTCTTTATTTGTACATCACATTTATTGCTGAATATATCCTTTTCCCTCTACCACCCCAGCAAATCTTACCTTGTAACAAAGATTTAAAAAGAAAGAAGAAAATGAAATCAGTTTAGTAAAAACAATTATGTTGTTGGTTGTTGACACTGTCTGTGTCTAAGAATATATGCAATATTCCATATCTATAGATCCCTACCTATGCAATGAAGGGAAGGAGGTACTGATTCTCCCTGGCAGACCAAGTGTAGTTATTATAATTACAAAGAATTCATTCATGTCTCGCCAAACATTCAAAAAGGTTGACACCCTAAGCCATGTGCAATACAGTTGAATGGTACTGAGTTCCAAGTCGCATAGATTTTAGCACAATATTTTCATGTTATTTTTCTTTCATGTTCCATATAAAGTCATTGTGGGATATTAGGAATAGGGCTGTACTTGGCATTAGAAGAGACCTAGAATTGAATCCCACCTCTCATACTTAATATAATGGACTTCACTTAGATGCTCAGTCTCAGTTTCATCTTCTATTAAATGAGGATAATGATACTTTCCCTCACAGGGTTGTTTGCAAAGACCAAATGATATAATGTATTTGAAATGACTTGCAAATCCAAAATTCTTATATAAATTTCAACCATTATTGCTGTTATTAAAGGGACTTAGTGATTGAAAGCATACAAAAGATTGGATACCCATTTCTCGCTTCCTCCCTCCCTTTCCCCTTCTCTCCTTCCCACTCTTTCATTGTCTTGTTCCTTTCTCCTTTCGCTCCTTCCTTCTTCCTTTTCTTCCTTCCCTCTCTTTTTCCTTCTTTACTCATCACTTCCTTCCCTCCCTCCTATCTGTCCTTTCTCCCTCTTTTTCTTCCATCCTTCTTCCCTCCCTCTCTCCCTTCTTCCTTTCTTCCCTCCTTCCTTCCACATCACTTTCTTTCTTCTCTCCCTCCCTCGCTCCCTTCCTTCCTTCCTCATTATTAAGTGACCATTATTTACATGGCATTGTGGTAGATACTAGAAACACAAAGACAAAAAACATTGTTTCTATACATAAGAAACTTACATTCTACTTATAGAATATATTTGATTCCAACTATAACATCGTTCCATTTAATGGACTTTAAGGATACTCATACTCCTTTAAAAATAGAATGAAAGTTATTTCTTTCTGCCTGGAAAAAAGGAAGTATGGGTATTTTTGTGCTGTCAGTATCTATACCCTGTTTTGCTTTCTTATCTTCCCTCCTAATATTCAGAAGGGGAAAAAAGAAAAGTTTTCAGGGAGCTGAAATTTGGGGACATCAGTAACTAGATGCCTATGTTCCCAAAGTGGTTGATACTGCCCCTGGGAGGCACTGGAACAATGCAGGGAGAAGTTGGAGAGGTCATAGACTAGGATACAACTGGGAGGGGTGCTGAATAAAAGTAAGAGGGCAGGGGAAGCATAAGAAAGGAAGAGATGAGAAAATTTTGAAAAACCATTTATACCATTTATACATTCATCTGTTGTATAACAGAGTAAAAGTCATAATAATTATATTATTTTCCAAATAAACACACAAAATTCAAATTATAACCCATCAGTGATCAAGTCTGCTGACAGGTCTTTAACAAGTAAGTGTTGGCAGACAAGCGTGTCATACGTTGTCAGGAAGTCCAGAATGCATAAGCAGGAATATATGCATGTAATGACTTATTTACAATCCAGTACTATATAGCTACATGATGCAATATTGCATCATCAAAATTTCAATGCAGGAAAACCCCACAAATTTACAATAAATTGTTAAATTTCAGATACGTCATTTCAAAAATTGTGGATTTCTGAAATGACGCAAATTTTAAAAAAAGTCAAAGGATTAAAGAAAGTAGATTCCCAGGGGGCACTGAGTAAATTTTTTTTGAAAAAGGGGCATTAGGTCAAATAAGGTTGAGAACCTCTGAACTACAGCCTCTGCAAGGAGGCAGTAGCAGGAATTCCTCAAAGTGCTGAATATTCCTAGTAGAGTTCTATGAGATGACACAAAGGCTTTTGATGATCTTCTAACCTCCAGTCTATTTGATTCTATGCCAGGCCTAGAGGCCTGTGGGCTACCCGAGTCTTCTTACCTCACCTCCCGAGGTCTTCGGCTGGCCAAGCCGGATGCTTGTATGAGAGAAAGGACTTTCCAGAGTCGAACAAGGGTTGAGCTTTATTCAGGGTTCTGGTTACAAGTGCAGGGGAATTCTTCCTTAGGAGGGAGCAAAGAATCTCCCAAGGAGGCAAAGATGTTACAATAAGAGATTGGAAGTAGAAGTGTAAGTGGGGAGAGAGGGGGAGGGAAGAGCGGAGAGAGGAAAAGCGGAGCCTTCTGTCCTCACACGTGGCCCCTCCGCCCAAGAGAGCTTTCAGGCTTTCCTGACTCTAATTAAAACTCTCCAGCCGCATAGTTTGCATCTGAATACCGTGCCTGTTAGGTGTGCCCAGATCCGGGACAATCTCGAGGGCGGGGAGAGCTCTCTCCCATCACGTTTCTCACGGGAAGAGGCGGAAATACACAAGATAGCTCGGTTCACCTCGATTCCCAGTAGTTTCCTGGGGGGCCTTGTGAGAACTCTAAGATTTAGAAGTTCCCACCTTTACCCGCCCAAGACCGCCCACACGGAATTGAGCTTCCAACCCCAGCAATTCTAAGATAGAATTTAAGGCAAATTAGAAAAGTCTGGGGAGTAAAACACAGAATTAAATTAAGCTACAATCAAAGAATTAAAGATCAATGGAAACATATATGTAGATGTTGAAATGAATGAAATGAAATGTTGAAATGAATGAAAACTTTTATGTAGATGTTGTTCTTTAAAGAAAATCCTTCCCTCTCCTCCCCTCCATGGAACTTAGTTGATTTCTATATACTATTAAATTCTGGTAAACTTTTACCTGTTTTAATTGTTACTTTTAAAATGCAAAATAAAGACCCTAAGAAACCTGAAGTTTAATTCTTCTTTCATCTAAAATATACATTTTTTTTCCTTTTTGCCAAATGTTAAAACAAGAAAACCTGTTATCTTGGGTGGCAGAGAATTTAAACTCTGAGATTCATCATATTAAGTCATAAAACCAAAAAATTAAAATTACGGAGTAATGGTGAACATTATATAGATTTTTCCATAGAATACAGTTATAGGATTGGGAGCTAGACTCTCAGTACTCATCTTGTCCAACCTATTTTGTAGAGAAGGAAATTGAGGTCCAAAGAAGTTCAATAATTTGCCCAAGTGGTAAACAGCAGAGCCAGAATTTCAATGCAGTTTGTATGCCACCAGATCCAAGGAGCTATGAGTCCCTGTTTTCAAGTCCTTTATCACTATCTTTTGGGCAGCTAGATGGTGCAGTGGGTATATCACAGACACTTACTAGCTTTGTGACCCTGGGCAAATCACTTAACCCTGTTTGCCTCAGTTTCTTCATCTGTAAAATGAGGTGGAGAAGGAAAATGGCAAACTACTCTAGAATCTTTGCCAAGAAAAGCTGAATGGGGTCACAAAGAGTCAGACATAACTGAAACAACTGAAGAACAAGAAAAGTTGGGTCAGGAGGGCACTAGCACTTGGACAGATCAGGAAAGGCTTCATGTGGTGCTAGTTCTTCAACATGAAGGAAGAGGGGGATTCAGTGAGGTGAAGGAGAGGAGGGAGTACATTCCAGGCAAGAATAAAGAATCAGTGTGAAGACATGGAGGTAGTAGAAGGAGTTCTGTGTGCCATGGAGAAGTCAGTTTGGATCAATAGTAGTAGAATGAAGGATGGGAAATAAAGCATAAAAGGGCTGGAAGGATAGGTTAGGTCCGAGTAAAAGCTTTTGCTGTTTTTCCTTTGTTTTTGAAGAAGACAGTGATGTATTGACTTGCATGTGAACTGAATTCTTTAGTGAAGACTTAAGCAAAGTCATCAGCCTCATTCTCTATTCCAGAGTCAACAAACAAGACAAGGATGCAATGATGACTTTGGTGTCTTGGATGCCTGACCAAGATCTAAGTGCTGCATAGCATTTGCTCAGCCATCTTCATGGCCGTTGGAAGAAAATGTTCTCATCTGCCCATTTCACCAGGGGGAGGTCTTCACGTGCTTGAGGTAGACATCCCTCTAACTCATTGGTGTTTGAGGCCTATTGATACCCTCAACCTGGTTTAGCCCATCTACCCAAGTGGTTTACCAGGGTGTGGCCACTGTGCATGTAACAGCTTCTTGGAACCACACTTGAGAGCTGGGTGTCAGGTTGACCCCACAGGCAAGTGAGCAACCCTGAAAAGGGCTTGGCAAGGTCTCACATCAGAGGTACTAGTCCCAAGTGAAAACTAAATGGAGGAATCTGTATTTTATTTCAGAGGCAACAGGGAGCTACAGTAGTTTTTTGAATAAGGGAGTCAAACAATCAGAGCTGATTTTTCAGAAGTGATTTTTATGCCTTTGGATTGTCTGTCACAATTGTTTTGTACCACATTGATGGCATTCAGCACATGCTACCTTTTACTAGTTATTCTAATATGTGTCATCTTTAATCTTGAGCATAAGAATTGTCTTATGTTTTTGTCTCTGCCAATGCCTTTATTTTTCATACAGGTGATAATCAATGAATACTCAATATGTAGAGTACTCAAATTTATTTTGAAAATTCAATATTTATTTTAAAAAAATATATGTGGTTGATGGTGTTCCCTCATCAATTTGATGAGTTTACAGTGGGAGAAACCTGTTACATGGAAAGTGATTTTTTTTCTTTTAGAATCCCCAGCACTTAGCACAGTGTCAGCATTTAACAAATGTTTTCTTGTTTGCTTAACAGTTAACTCCAAATTTGTTTTCCTTCTGGGGAGAGTCAAAGCTCTAAATATAGTACCATAAAGTTGGAGTCCTGTAAGTATTCCTCGGATGACAAAAGTTCACTCCAGAATATAGGGAGGAGGGTGTCTCTAGCAACTGCAAAGTTTATTTTTGCTTCTGAGAGTTAAACCACATCAGTGTCTGAGGGTCAATTTGGGCCCTTGGAGGGAAAATGTGATTCACCAGAAAGGAAAGAGAATTGAAATAATTGCCATGGCTTGCTTCATATGTTACTTCATATTTTATGCATTTTCTGTGGTGTTTTGTACTTCATGAGCATTTTTTTTGTTGAGCATTTCCATGGGAACTGGGATCCCTTTTGCTTATAACTGTGAAGATATAGTGATGATCTTTATTTTGATATATTCCTGAAGAAATTCTAGATGAGGACAAAGTAAGGCAAAGAGAGAGTTATTTGGAGGTCCCTGTCATCCCCCAAGATTAAAATTGGTCTATGGAAGCCCAAGGTACTGGAATATAGGGTTATACAAGTATGATTCCACTTATATACATGAAACTTAAAGATGACAAAGGCCAAGAAGGGCTTGGTAATTGTTGACTTGGAGAGTAGAATTCCGACTGCAAAGAATCAAAGAGTGAATCAGTGATGAAAAAGTAGAAGAAAATGAAGGATACTGCTTGGGACAATTTGATGTGGTATGTCTATGTAGTATGATTGAAAGACAATGACCTGGTAATAAAGACTACAGTCCAGTTCTGGCTTTGCTGCTTGTAGTCATAGCCTTGGTCTAATTGGTTAGCTTCTGTTAGCCTCAATTTCTTTGACTGTAAAATATAGAAGTCGTACTCAATGACCTCTATTATTCATTTTTACACACAATCAATTACATTGTCTTCCCTTTCTGGTGAGTCTCATCTTCCTTCCTAGGACCCTAAACAGTCCCTAAGATTGTAATGCCATGCTATAGTTAGGGACTGTCTTAGAACAAACCCCACTATATAAGAAAATGAAAGGAAAGTATGGCAGTGAAAGGAAAGAGAGAGAAAGGTAATTTAAGGGAGTCTTAGAAGGGTGTAAGAAAGATTTTCTTGCTATGGATGCTTGGGCAGTGCTGAGCATGTTTGTAAGGAAAATAGCCAGTGGAAAGTGATGATAATTGATGAAACAGGTTTTAGAGCAGATATCGAGAAGTGGGGGTCCAGGCAGGAAAGACAGTACTTGATCAAAAGCACAAGTATATGGAGGGGTTTGATTGGAAGAGAAGATGACTCAAGATATGAACACATTCTGAGGTGGAAAGGAAGATGATATAGTAGAGATATGTGAAGGAGAATTGTAAGAATAAGGTCCTCCTGACTTTAGAGCTGGTGTTCTACACTGCATCACCTAACTGCCCCAAGTATATAATACTTTTATGTTTGCAAAGTGTTTTACAAATATTATCTCACTTTTATCCTCACAACATCCCTGGGAAGTAGGATTATCTTTATTTAATTATTTTATTTGTTTTCAGTGTTCTAAATCACTTCCATATATCTTATATTTTCCCCCTCCTTCTTCTCTCCTTCCCCCCTCCATCCCCACTCTGTCCCCAAAATGGCATGCCATCTTATATAGGTTATTCACATACATTCCTATTAAATATATTTTCACCTTAGTCATGTTGAATAGAAGAATTAAAATAAATGGGAGAAACTATAAAACAAAACAAAACATAATAAAAAAGTAAATGGTCTGCTTCATTCTGCAATCCAATTCCATGGTTCTTTCTCTGGATGTGGATGGCATTTTGCCTCAAACGTCTGTTGGGAATTTTTTAAGTCCTTGCTTTGCTGTGAAGGAATAAGTCTACCAGAAAAATTCCTCACACACTCTGGTTATTGCTGTGTACAAAGTTCACCTGGTTCTGCTCCTTTTACTCAGCATCAGTTCATATAAGTTTTTCCAGGCTTCTCTGAAGTCTTCCTGTTCTTCATTTCTCATAGCACAATAGTATTCCATTACATTCATATACCACAACTTGTTCAGCCATTCACCAATTGATGGGCATCCCCTTGATTTCCAGTTTTTGGCCACCGCAGAGAGCTGCTATAAATATTTTTGTACGTGTGTGTCCCTTTCCCATTTTTATGATCTCTTTGGGATACAGTCCTAGAAGCAATATTGCTGGGTCAAAATGTCTGTAAATTTTTGTAGCCCTTTGGGCATAGTTCCAAATTGCTCTCCAGAATGGTTCCATCAGTTCACAGCTCCACCAACAATGAATTAGTGTTCTAACTCTCTCACATTTTCTCCAACATTTATCATCTTCCTGTTTTGTTATGTTAGTCAGTCTGATAGGTGTGATGTGGTACCTCAGAGCTGTTTTGATTTGAATCTCTTATCAATATCGATTTAGAGCATTTTTTCATATGACTATAGATAACCTTAATTTCTTCCTCTGAAAACTGCCTGTTCATATCCTTTGATCATTTATCAAGTGGGGAATGACATATTCTTGTACATTTGACTCAGTTCTCTATATATTTTAGAAATGAGGCCTTTATCACAGATAGTAGTTGCAAAAATTCTTTCTCAGTTTTCTGCTTCCCTCCTAATCTTGGTTGCACTGGATTTGTTTGTGCAAAAACTTTTCAATTTAATGTAATCAAAATGATCCATTTTGTACTTCATAATATTTTCTATCTCTTGTTTAGTCATAAATTTCTCCATTTTCCATAAATCTGACATATACACTATTCCTTGCTCCTCCAATTTGTTTATAGTTTCTATCTTTATACCTCGATCATGTACCCATTTGGACTTTATTCTTGTGTACAGTGTCAGGTATTGGTCTATACCCAGTTTCCACCATATTGTTATTGAGTTTTTCCAGCAATTTTTGTCAAACAATGAGTTCTTATCCCAGAAGCTGGGGTCCTTGGGTTTATCAAACAGTAGAGTGCTATATTCATTGGCTACTGTGTCTTGAGTATCTAACTTATTCCACTGGTCTACCCTTGTATTTCTTAGCCAGTACCAAGTGGTTTTGATGATTGCTGTTTTATAATACAATCTGAGATCTAGGGCTAGGTCACCTTCCTTAGCATTTCTTTTCATTAGTTCCCTTGTTATTCTGGATCTTTTGATCTTCCAGATGAATTTTGATATTATTTTTTCTAGCTCCAGAAAATAATTATCTGGTAGTTTGAGTGGTATGTGATGAATAAGTAAATTCAAAATCATTCATGATTTAGGTAGAATTGTCATTTTTATTATACTGGTTTGGCCTACCCATGAGTAACTGATGTTTTTCCACTTACTTAGATTTGACTTTATTTGTGCAAAAAGTGTTTTGGAATTGTGTTCATATAGTTCCTGGGTTTGTTTTGGCAGGTGGACTCCCAGATATTTTATAGTATCTGCCATAGCTTTAAATGGGATTTCTTTTTCTGTCTCTTGCTATTGGACTTGGTTAGTAATATATGGAAATGCAGATTTATGTAGCTTTATTTTGTAACCTGCAACTTTGCCAAAGTTGTTTATTATTTCAAGTAGTTTTTCACTTGATTCTCTAAGATTCTCTAAGAGGATTATTTTAAAGATGAGGAACCTATTGATGCCTTTTGACCCAATGATAACATTCCCAGGTTTATACCCCAAAAAGATCAATGAAAGAGCAAAATATCTTATGCCAACAATTTTTTTTTGTGATGACAAAGAACTGGACACTAAGGATGCCCAGAGGGGTTAAATGACTGAAATGTTTGTTGATTGATTGATTGATTAACTTGCCCACTGTCACATAACTAGTAAGTGACTGAGTTAGGATTTGAGCTAATTCCAAGCCCAGCTTCCATCCACTTTGCTGCCTAGCTGCCTCCGTCTTCTCAGTGAAGAGTAACTGCTCAGAATTTGTGACTTACTGCCTTCCTGAACATTTTTATCATGCAAACATTTATAAGGTACTACTCTAAGATAGCAAAGATGTCTACTGTGAGTTCCCTTGATGTCTTCACCTTGACTTTCATTATTAAAAGCCTCTTGCATACTCAAAGAACTTATATCCCTTCTCTCAGAGTTATGGTGGGATCTAGAGGCTACTATTGACTGTAATGGATATGAATCTTTGCCTCAAAATTTCCTCTTTGTTTTCCTCTTTAAAAAAAAAGCCAGAACATGAAAGGCATTTCAGAAAATTTCCTGAGATTCAAGTAGAGGATCTTATGTGACCTTTACAATACTGTCCTTATCTCCAAACCTGTTCATTCAAATGAAACCTCTCCTTCCATTATCATTTTTCCTTTTATGTTAAGTGCACTTTTCAAGGTACTCAAAAGACCCTGCATTTCTTAGCACCAATCATTTTCCCTTTCTAAAATGCTACTTGAACTAAGTTGTGTGTGAACACTGTTCCCAACTTCTCACAAGATCTCATCCATACAGATTGGTGTGCAAGGGACATTATTGTTCAGTATGGATCATAGCAGGAGATAGACCATGTTTCAAGAACCACCAGAAGCACCTGTAAGAGGGCAGCATGTGAATTTCTTTTATGTGCAACGGAGAGGTACTTCCTTCAGAACTGGACTCAGTCACACACTGCTTGCTACATGCTGAAATTTGTTTCCTTCAAAATAAAGTGTCCTTGTTATGAGGAAACAGTGCATTTGTTGATGGCTCTGTTCTTTTCACAACTCTGTAATGCCTGCAAAACCACAGATCCCTAAAATGTTGAAATACTTGTTCTTTGTTTTGCACTTATAGATTATATTTCATATACTTAGAATACAGTCTCCTGCCTTCAACCTATTCACCTTATTCACACTTCTTTTAGATTAATCTACTCTAGTTTACCTGCAATTGGGGAGTTCCTGGTGAGAGGATCTTCCACATTCTTTGATAATTAGCACAGTGCCTGACATAGTAAGCACTATATAAATTTTAGTTATTATGATTAAGATCATCAATTCTTTGAATCTAGGTGTGTTTTGAAAATTTCTGCATGTTGTTCCAGCTTGGACATGCTGAAGCTCAGTTTTGTAAAAGATGTGTTAGTGTATGACATGGACATATTTCTGACTGGGATTCTCTTTTGCATTAACTGCTTTGAGAATGAGAGCAAGAGGGGTGGAGCCAAGATGGCTTAGTAGAAGCAGGAACCTGCCTGAGCTCTTCACTAAAACCCCTCAAAATACCGGTAAAAAATGACTGAGCAAATTCTAGAGCAACAGAAGCCACAAAATGACAGAATGAAGCAGATTTCTAGCCCAAGACAATCTGGAAAGTTAACAGAAAGTGTCTATTGCACCTGGCTCAGAGTGGAGTACAGCCCAGCATGGGCCTTGCCAACACAGATAGTACTGAGGAGGCCTCAGGGCATTTAATCACTGCACCTCAGGTTTCAAGATTTTTTAACCCACAAATTCCAAAGACAGCTTCAAAGATCAGTGGGAAAGCTCTCTCACCTGGGTGAGAGAGGAACATGGTCAGGCCCCAGCCCCAGCCCCAGCCCCAGGGCAGTGGCAGCTACTACTGGTGTGGTGGCTTCTTCTGGAGCTTTCAGTCTACAGACAGTGGGGGAATCAATTGGTTGATCTGGGTTGCAGTCCTGGGTGGCAGCCCTGGGACAAGGAGGAGCACTGGAGTGGCAGAGCTGGTAGCAGCTGTGGATCCAGAACAGAAAAAAATGCTTGTTCACAGACCAGAGTGGAGGCCAGGAAAGGAGTAAACACCTCTTCTTTGATCATACCATTTTAGAGGAGCTGAGAGTTTATAGGTACCTGAAGATAACTCTGACAGCAGCTGAACAAAATCCCTGAAACTTGGGGCAGTGCATCCTCTACTTAACAAGGAGTTCAGATGTCAAGCAATTAGCTGAGAAAATGACCAAAAGGGGGGAAATAAAACTATAGAAGGTTACTTTCTTGGTGAGAAGGTATTTTCTTTCTATAAAGAAGATCAAAGCAGAACTGGAGGAAGACAGCAAGGTCAAGTTTCCTACATCCAAAGCCTCCAAGAAAAATATGAAATGGTTTCAAGGCATGAAAGAGCTTAAAAAAGGATTTTGAAATCAAGTAAGAAAAGTAGAGAAAAAATTGGGAAGAGAAATGAGAGGGATGCAAGAGAATGGTGAAAAATGAGTCAACAGCTTGCTTAAGGTGACCCCAAAAATGCTAAAGAAAATAACCTCTTTAAAAATAGATGAACTCAAATGGCAAAAGATGTCCAAAAAGTCAATGAGGAGAAGAATGTCTTAAAAAACAGAATTGGCTGAATGGAAAAGGAGATCCAAAAGTGCACTGAAGAAAATAATTCCTTCAAAATTAGAATGGAGCAAATGGAAGCTACTTTACGAGAAATCAGGATGCTACAAAACAAAACCAAAAGAATGAAAAAAAATAGAAGACAATGTAAAACATCTCATGCGAAAAACAACTGACCTAGAAAATAGATCCAGGAGAGATAATTTAAAAATGATTGGTCTACCTGAAAACCATGATCAAAAAAAGAGACGACATCATCTTTCAAGAAATCATCAAGGAAAACTGCCCTGATATTCTAGAACCAGAGGGTAAAATAGAAATGGAAAGAATTCACTGATCACCTCCTGAAAGAGATCCCAAAAGGAAAACTCCTAAGAATGTTGTAGCCAAATTCTAGAGGTCCCAGGTCAAGGAGAAAATATTACAAACAGCCAGAAAGAAACAATTCAAGTATTGTGGAATCACAATCAGGGTAACACAGAATTTAGCAACTTCTACACTAAGAGATTGGAGGACTTGGAATATGACATGCCAGAGGTAAGAGGAGGTAGGATTAAAACCAAGAATCACCTACCCAGCAAAGCTGAGTATAATACTTCAGGGAAAAAAGTGGAATTTCAATGAAATAGAGGATTTTTAAGCATTCTTGTTGAAAAGACCAGAGCTAAATAGAAAATAAGACTTTCAAATACAAGAATTAAGAGAAATAGGAAAAGTTAAACAGAGAAGACATAAGGGACTTATTAAAGTTGAACTGTTTACATTCCTATGTGGAAAGAGGATATTTGTAATTTATGAGCCCTTTCTCAGTATTAGTGTAGTTACAGGAAATATATGTGTGTGTTTATGTATGTATGTGTATATTATATATGTGTAGGTATATGTATAGGTATGCATATGTATATATATGTATGTATGCAGGTGTGCACATGTATATATATGCATGTGTATATGTGTATGTATGTGTATGTACATATGTATGTTTGTATACACACACACACACACACACACACACACACACACAGGACACAGGGTGAGCTGAATATGAAGGGAAGATGCCTAAAACATAAAATGAAGTGTTGAGAGGAATGTAATGGGAGACAGAGAAAGGGAGAGGTAGAACGGAATAAAGCATCTCACATAAAAGAGGCAAGAAAGAGCATTTACAAAGGAGGGGAAGAGCAGGGAGGTGACAGGGAATAAGTGGGCCTTACTCTCATTGGGTTTGATTTAAGGAAGAAATAACGTATGTTCAATTGGGTATAGAAATCTATCTTATCCTACAGGAAGACGGGGAGAAGGGAAGAGGAGAAGGGGAAGAGGTCATCAGAAGCAAACACTATTGTAGGGTGACAGGTTAAGAGAAAGAATGGAATAAATGGAGGGCAGGACAGGACAGAGGGAAATGTGATTAGTCTTTCACAACATGACTATCATTGAAGTGTTTTGCATGGCTATGCATGTATGTGCTATATCAAATTGCTTGTCTTAATGAAGGTGAGTGAGGAGGGAGGAGGAGAGAGAATGTGGAACTCAAAACTTTAAAAATGAATGTTAAAAATTGGTTCTGCATGCAACTGGAAAATAAGTTGTATAGGCAATGGATTATAGAAATCTATCTTGCCCTACAAGAAATAGAGAGGAAGGGGATGAGAGAAGAAGGGTGATAGAGGAGGGAAAAGGGTGGTTGGAGTACACTGTCCTGGGGTGGGGGGAAGAGGGAGATGGGGAGAAAATTTGAAATTCACAATCTGTGAAAGTGACTTGAAAACTGAAGATAAATTATATTAGAAAAAAAAAGAGAATGAGAACAAGAGTTATTTTGCAAACTTTCCAGTAGTTATCACAGTATTTCAAAGAGTTATAATTTCTGTAGTGTGCACATTCTCTCCCTTGAGGCAGATTGCAACTCTCTGTGTTTTGCTAGATAATTTTTAAAGTTCCCATGACTGAAAACAATCACATTGGGGTCAACAGGGAGATGATGAATCCCTCCAAAATTAGTTGGGCCGGTCCTGAGATGACACATAGTATATCACTCATCATATAGTCCATCATCAGGCATGTATGTACTTGAAGCCTTCTCAGCTTGGTAAGACTGGCATAAACTCCATCACCTTCAAGAGTCTAGGGTTAGACAGGTGAAGCACCATAGTAGAATTTTAGTGAAGAAATTAATCCAACGATATGAAATTAATGCTGAATATGTCCCAAAAGTTACCAAACTACACATACCCTTTGACTCTATTAGGTCTATACCCCAAAGAGAACAAAGCAAGAGAAAAAGGTCTTATATTGACAAAAATATTTTTAGCAGCTCTTTTTGTGATGAGAAAGAACTGAAGATGAAGGGAGTGTCCATCCAAATGGGAAAATTATGGTATATATATAAAAGAAAGAATCTTGTTAGACTCTAAGAAATGAAGAAATAGATGGTTTCAGACAAATCTGTTTGGACTATATGAAGAGTGTATGAACGGATGCAATGTGAAGTGAACTGAATGAAGAATACAATTTATATCACTACATAAATGTGGTAATAAGGAACAATTTTGAAAGATCGAAAAACTTTGACCATTGCAATGATTAACCATGATTTTGGAGGGCAAATGGAAGAATGCTACCACATTCTGATGGAGAGTTAATGAGTTCAAGCTATAGAATGTAATCTTGGACATGGCCAATATGAAAATTTGTTTTGTTTAACTCTACTTGTTATGACAGCTTTGTTTTTATTTTATTATTTTTTAGTGGGGAGATGGAAGTGGAAGGGGAAACTAAATACTTACCAGTCAAGAACAAATAATTTCTTTTTAGAGAAAAAAATGAGCAATCCAGAAAGTATATCCCCTTCCCAAAGAAATTAACCCTAGAGTAGGATATGTTTTTAGCTATTTCACAAGGTTGGTATGATAATCGAACAAGATTTTATGGACATATCTATGTGTATATTATTATGCATAATATACACATAGATATGTATTGTGTATATATATGTATATATGTATATGTGTATATATACATATAAATATATATTTCATACTTTGCAAAGCTTAAAGCACCATGTAAAAATTGATAGTAGTAGTAGTAGTTGTAGTAATAGTAGTAGTAGTAGTAGTAGTAGTAGTAGTACTAAGGTTATTATTACTGTGTCACTCATTCTGAGCACTGGATTGGATTATTACTTTTTTTCTAACAGTTTTACAAGGGGCCTTGGGAAAACAAAAAGCATAAAACAGTTCACTGATTGATTATGTTTGAAATATAGAAAAATCCTGATAGCCTTATGGTCTTATTTTGAAAATGTATGGATGTTTACAGGGTAGATGCAACCATCATAGGCTATTAAGCAAATATTTCCTTGATGACTTTTTGCTCTTGGATTTATGACTCATCCCTATTCCAGTTTGCCATTGACAGACTTTTAAACCTATGTATTATTTGACTTTTTCCAGCTACTGGAGGCTCAACTAACCAATGGCATAGAAACTTTAATGCACTTAGATTTTTCTGTCAAACTACAGAAAATCATACGTGTTGGCATGTGTCTGTTGATATCTACCATTTCTTCTACTTCAGATAATGGATTTTCATATCTTATGCCACTGCTGTTAAGCTGAATGGGCACATCCATTATAAATCCATATTTTTTTCCCCAAGGAGTATTGCTTCAGCTTCACATTGGAATGCCTGATCATTCAAGTTAGATCACTGGTCCTTAAAGCAAAAACATATTTGAAATATTTTACTTGTAAAGCAGAAAGAACAAGATAAACTTCTTCTTAAAAAAAACAAAAACACTCTGTGCAGATGTTTCTGCTAGTGCCAGGTGATATAATCTTAGTTGGTCTACTAGGAAAGTAAGAGAACTCCATCTGATCTTGTTTCCTTTATCCCATCACCACCTCATTTTGATTCTGTGTTCTTCTTTTATGTATTTTTGTTGATATGCAAATGCTGATTGTCAATTCCCCAAATTATTTTATTTCTTTCTGGTGACTATATTCTTGAGCAGCTCAATGATTTGCTGATTCTATGCCTTTTAGATTAGATGTTGTCTAAAAGAGAGATGTGTGAGAAGGAGCACTCAAGAAAAAATAGAAAAGATTCTAGTGGTAAAGACAAGACCCTTTTTAGGGCATAGGACAGGAGTAAATGATGAGAAAAAAATGGTAAAGGATTTGGGATTTTTGTTGAAAAGGAAGAGGTGGTTGATGGTTGACCATCAATTAGGTAGGGGAATGGGAAGAATAAATAGGAAAAGATGACAAAAGGGAAAGAAAGATAGCTTAGGATACAGAAAATGAACTCTAAGCTTTATCTGATATGAATTAGTGCTAAGAAGAGAAAGTCTGGATAGTTTATAAAAAGGGGAAAGGGAAAGAGATAATTTCAGAGAAATTTGGCAAGACAAGCATGAGCTGATGAAGAGTGAAATGAGCAAAACCAGGAGAACAACTGATACAAAAACAACTTTGCACAAACAACTTTGAAAGACTTGAGGACTCAAATCATCACAATGACAATCACTATTACCCACCTCCTGATAGGGAATTGATGGACTCAAGATACAGACTGAGACATATTTATGGGGACGTGGCCAATGTGAAGATTTGTTTTTCTTTTTTTCTTTTTTTCCCCTTATTTATTTATTTAACTTTTAACATTCATTTTCACAAAATTTTGGGTTCCAAATTTTCTCCCCTTTTGTCCCCTCCCCTGACCCCAAAACACTGAGCATTCTAATTGCCCCTGTCTGCCAATCTGCCCTCTCTTCTATCATCCCTCTCTGCCCTTGTCTCCATCCTATACCCCTTTACCTGTATTTCTTATTTCCTAGTGGCAAGAACAGTACTCTACAGTTGTTCCTAACACTTTGAGTTCCAACTTCTTTACCGCCCTCCCTCCCCACCCCTTCCCTTTGTAAGACAAGCAATTCAATATAGGCCAAATCTGTATAGTTTTGCAAATGACTTCCTTAATAGTAGTGTTGTGTAAGAACTAATTATATTTCCCTCCATCCTATCCTGTCCCCCATTACTTCTGTTCTCTCTTTTGATCCTGTCCCTCCCCATGAGTGTTGACCTCAAATTGCTCCATCCTCCCCATGCCCTCCCTTCCATCATCCCCCCACCCTGCTTATCCCCTTATCCCCCACTTTCCTGTATTGTAAGATAGGTTTTCATACCAAAATGAGTGTACATTTTATTCCTTCCTTTAGTGGAATGTGATGAGAGTAAACTTCATGTTTTTCTCTCACCTCCCCTCTTTATCCCTCCACTAATAAGTCTTTTGCTTGCCTCTTTTATGAGAGATAATTTTCCCCATTCCATTTCTCCCTTTTTCCTCCCAATATATTTCTCTCTCACTGCTTGATTTCATTTTTTTAAGATATGATCCCCTCCTCTTCAGTTCACTCTGTGCACTCTGTCTCTATGTGTGTGTGCGTGTGCATGTGCATGTGTGTGTGTGTAATCCCACCCAGTACCCAGATACTGAATAGTTTCAAGAGTTACAAATATTGTCTTTCCATGTAGGAATGTAAACAGTTCACCTTTAGTAAAGTCCCTTATGACTTCTCTTTGCTGTTCACGTTTTCATGCTTCTCTTCATTCTTGTGTTTGAAAGTCAAATTTTCTTTTCAGCTCTGGTCTTTTCATTAAGAATGCTTGAAAGTCCTCTATTTCATTGAAAGACCAATTTTTCCCCTGAAGTATTATACTCAGTTTTGCTGGGTACGTGATTCTTGGTTTTAGTCCTAGTTCCTTTGACTTCTAGAATATCCTATTCCACACCTTTCGATCCCTTAATGTAGAAGCTGCTAGATCTTGTGTTATCCTGATTGTATTTCCACAATACTTGAATGGTTTCTTTCTAGCTGCTTGAAATATTTTCTCCTTGACCTGGGAACTCTGGAATTTGGCCACAATATTCCTAAGAGTTTCTCTTTTTGGATCTCTTTCAGGTGGTGATCTGTGGATTCCTTGAATATTTATTTTGCCCTCTGGTTCTAGAATCTCAGGGCAGTTTTCCTTGATAATTTCATGAAAGATGATGTCTAGGCTCTTTTTTTGATCATGGCTTTCAGGTAGGCCCATAATTTTTGAATTGTCTCTCCTGGATCTATTCTCCAGGTCAGTTGTTTTTCCCATGAGATATTTCACATTATCTTCCATTTTTTCATTCTTTTGGTTTTGTTTTGTGATTTCTTGGTTTCTCATAAAGTCATTAGCCTCCATCTGTTCCATTCTAATTTTGAAAGAACTATTTTCTTCAGTGAGCTTTTGAATCTCCTTTTCCATTTGGCTAATTCTGCTTTTGAAAGCATTCTTCTCCTCATTGTCTTTTTGAACCTCTTTTGCCAATTGAGTTAGCCTATTTTTCAAGGTGTTATTTTCTTCAGCATTTTTTGGGGTCTCCTTTAGCAGGGTGTTTACTTGTTTTTCATGCTTTGCTTGCATGTCACTCATTGCTCTTCCCAGTTTTTCCTTCACCTCTCTAACTTGATTTTCAAAATCCTTTTTGAGCTCTTCCATGGCTTGAGCCCATTGAGTGGGCTGGGATACAGAAACTTTGACTTCTGTGTCTTTCCCTGATGGTAAGCATTGTTCTTCCTCATCAGAAAGGAAGGGAGGAAATACCTGTTCCCCAAGAAAGTAACCTTCTATAGTCTTATTTTTTTCCCTTTTCTGGGCATTTTCCCAGCCAGTGACTTGACTTCTGAGTGTCCTCTCCACCCCCACCTTGCCTCCAGATCCTCCCAGCCAGCACTTGGGGTCTGAGATTCAAATGCTGCTTCTCAGCCTCAGGGCTTTGGGCGGGGGCAGGGCTGCTATTCAATGTGAGATTAAGTTCATATGCTCAGGTCAGGGCAGGACCACCTCACAGGCTCAGTTCCCTCAGGGGGTTTATGCAGAGACCTTCAATAGTGGATCCAGGCTCCTGACTACTTGGGGAGCCCTGGTCTGCTTCCGCCTCTGCTGCTGCCTCCCGAGGGGGCCTGAGTTATGGGGGCACCCCACTCCCCTCTCGACCTGCCAAAGAGACCCTGACACCGACCCTTGTCACCTGTGGGTGGGGGACCTGTGCGGCTGCTGGAGATTCTGTCCCTGAAGCCTGCTCGGATCTGCTCCTTTCCGCGCCACGCTGACAAGGCAGGGTTGGGCTCTGCTCCGGGTCCGGGGCACGAGGGACCTTTTGCGAGAGGTTTTCAGGCTCTCTGGAGCAGAAATCTCATCCGCTCCCTTGTTCTGTGGCTTCTGCTGCTCTAGAATTCACTGGTGGTTCTTTTTTTACAGATATTTTATGGGCTGTGGGTTGGGAGGTAGCGTATGTGCATCTTTCTACTCTGCTATCTTGGCTCCGCCCCCTGTTTTTCTGAACTAATATATTTGTTAGGATTTTGTAAGGAATGTTTCGTGATCAGTAGAGTTGTAGCAATACAAGATAGAGTAAAAAGAGGGCTGGTACAGAAGTGGGATTTATTGCTACATAAAGGGAGCAACTAAATTTCTGAAGAAAAAGAATACAAGTAGTTTTGGAGGAGATACTAAGCTAAGGTCTATGAGGAAGAATAGAATGACTTGTCATCTTCTTTTAAAACCTGCTAATCATCCAAATCTCTACCAATAATAATTTAAAACTGTGTAATGCTTTAAGGTTTAGAAAGTACATTCTTCACCACGACTATGTGAGATGCTAAAAATAATTATTGTCCCCATTTTAGAAATGAGATAACTGTGGCTCCAAGAGATCAAATGACTTACCTAGGGTTCCACAATTAGTGTTGGGGCTATGATTTGAACCATGGACTCAAGTGGCTCTAAGTATGATGTCTCTTTATACTAAAATACAGAGGCCTTCTAGGAATAATAAAAATAACCCCTTCCAAGTCCAATTCATAGTCTAGGCAGTGAGGGAGAGGAACATTAGAGAGGTAGGAATAACTTCTAATAGGTAGGGTGATGTACAGCAAGGGATTTATGTGCCCTGAGGCCTCTATGGTAGCTGTGAAAGCCTGACAGAAACCCTAAAATTAATCTTAAATTGGGCTATGACAATACCACTAATTGAGTTAAAATATCAGCCAGCAACATGAAACTGCTTCTGTAAATCTAAGGCACAGGATCACAGGCTGGCCTTAAATCAAAACCACAATGAGTTTGACATGGAGGATTGTAGGATTTTCTTAGGCCCCTGAAATACCAACTTGCTGGAAATGTTTCAGTGTTGATGTATCTGACTTCTAAATCAGGTATACCATAAGTATATATGAAATGAACAAAAGATTATTTTGCACTTATAAAATTGCATAACAAAACTGGAAACAGATTTGTAGGCAAGGAGTTTCTACTGCTTTTTGTTAAAAGTAATCAGGTCCAAGGCACACAATAACATATTGAATGAATAAATGAATGAACAAAAAAGCATTTATTATGAATTCACTATTCATGAATGCTAAATCTTGGAAATACACACATAAAAAGAAATCCAATCCTTGCTCTCAATAAGCTTACCTTCAGAGAAGCTAAAGAGCAAGGCAGGGAAATCTCAAGAAGTAATTTCCTTTGTCAACCAAGAGTAGGTAAGAAAAGATTTGGAAGTGTAGCATTATCTAAAATCTGAAGAGGGAAAAGTTAAAGAGTCTGAGGTAATTGAAAATCTACACGCACACTTGAGAAATTCTGCCTAAAAACAAAACAAATAGTAAAAATTGCTGATATCTCAAATGATTATACAAAAATTCTAAAAAGCTCCCCTGTTTTAGTTTGATAGCATAAATTAATTGAGTAATTTTTTAAAGCTGCCATTTTGCCATAACCATCATAAATAAATACATTATCCCACAATATCTGACAGAAATTAAAAACAAAACATTTCAAGGCCTACATATAAGAATATATATGGTAGCTATTGCCACTGTAAGATCATAAGAGGAAAAATGGAGTTATTAAGGAATATTTGCAAGGATAGGTGCCAAACACCATGATGGCAAAACTAACTTGATTTGTGAATATTATTGAAGATTCATGCAAAGGCATTGGAAGATTAAATCAATATCTAGCTCATACACAGAGTGTAAGATTTGAATACTGAGTCTCCTTTTTAAAACTAACCAAAAAGGAACATAAAGAAAGGAATTTGGAAAACAAAAATGTATCCTAAATCTCGATGCCCTTAATCGGCAATTGAAGCATAAGTCAAAGGGTTAAGGTGGTATAAGAACTCAGTAACGCATAAAGGACAAAATAAATGATTGAATGTTAATAAAAAAAAAACAAAACAACAACTTTACTCCAAAGGCCTGAGAAGTAAAGAATTCAGAGGAGAGAGAATTTCCAAGATAGGAGAGTAGAGACAATTATAGGTAGTCCATCACATTTCCTTGCAAGATTTCCAGCACAAAAGTTGTTTATCATTAATACGATAAATGGCAGAATCGTTATGTCAAGAGAGGTGATAAAACTCTAGCTTTTCTACCAAACTAGGAAACATCAAGGCCAGATAAGATCCAGAATTATTGGCTTAAACATTTCAGAGTGGTTTGTGAATGACTAGCAAAGTTTTTGACCAGCTTCCTCTATGATCTGAGAGATCAGAAGTCAAATGCTACTTTTTTTTAACATAAGGTATCACATATTTAGTTCCTGGCCTTGCTATCTGACCCCCTGGACCTGACCATCCTCCCTACTACTGAACCCTTAGGATTTCTGGGACTTTTACACTACCTTTATTGATCATTACAAACACTTTGCCTCAGTTCTGTATTTACAGTTTATTTGTGTATGGCAAACACATAAAATGATCTAAATATGATAAAAATACTTAAGTATTTGATGATTACATAGAAAACTGTTCTCCTTTTAAAGCATAACACCAACATAATGAATTTATTGGCATTCTAAAATCAAAGCTGAATGGGAAAAATATATAAAGCGTTGCCCATTATTAGAACCAATTCTCTGCAGGCCAGGGAGAAGTTTCAGAATAATTGCATGGACTTCTAGTAGTCCCAGTTTAGAGGGACAACACTCTGTCCCTAGGCCAGTGAGAGACTGGATCTCTTGAAATTTTTGAGCTTAGGAGCTATATTTTTATGGGTCTTTTGAATCACTCTGCTTATCAGATCTCCTGAGAAGGAAGAGCAGTGACACCAGTGCCATTGTCTTATTGGAGGAAAAGTTATAGATTCCAAGGCAGGGAGCAAAGTAGAAGACTGGAGAGGTAGGAGGGGCTTTAAAAGCCAAACAAAATTTTGTACAAAGATTTCCCTGTAACTTCCCTTACTCTATAGTTGTCCCTGTTCTCCCTCTTCTCCCCCTCCATTCCCCAGTTCCTGGGCTAGAAATCCAGGTTTGGCCTGGAGAAATGAAAGAAATGACCTGAAGCAGCTTTAGGAGAGAGAAGTTTCATTCATACTCAAGGTCACAGAGGAAGGAAGGAGTACCAAAATCAACAATGCTACCTTTGTTGGTTGTCTTGGCTAGCTTCTGAGTCCACTCATCTTTTTATACAATGGATTAACAGAGATTGGAGTGCTCTGCTGGTGACCAAACAGCTCAAACTGTTGAAACAGCTGAAACCCTAAACACACTGAGATTTAGTTCGCATTGAATGTCAAGTTCTACTTTTCCCATGTTGTGATTCCTAGGTTCATATTTCCTCTAGAGTTTCTCTTTATTCTGTAACTTGGGCATTGAGTTATCACTCCTTTGCCTGCTCAGAACGGGGCTACTTGATATAATGTTTGGCATGTAGTAAGCATTTAATAAATGCTTTTTCATCTATCCAAGAAGATAAATTTGACTTTGCAGGTTTCATTTGAGACCTGACGAAATAGGGCCCGTGACTTAGGTCATGTATACACATGTATATCCTGCAGCAAGGTGGGCAGCGAATAAGAGTCCTGAACTTGTAATCAGGAAGATGTAAGTTCAGATCCTGTCTCAGACACTAGGTGTGTTACCCTAGATATCTCTCAGCCATATTTTCCTCATGTGTAAAAAGGGGATAATAATAGTATCTAAATGCAATGGTTGATGTAAGCCTCAAATGAGGGAATATATTTACAGAGCCTTGCCAACCTTAAAGTCTGTATAAATGCTAGTTATTATTATTATTATTATTATTAACTTATGCAAAAGGAACAGGATAGCTGGAGTGTGTTTTAAGAAGATATATTCACATGGGGAAATTCAGAAAACAGGGAAGAAGGCAGGTGGAGAGCACTGAGGCAGAGATCAACAGAGACAGAACTAGAAGGCATAGTGTCATCAGAGTATTTTATAGATGACTTAGAAAGAAAAAGGAATTAGATAAAAAGCTCAGGAAACAAGTCACAGACCCAGAATAGGGCTATCACTTAATAGTGGTGCATGTCATTATTATCTGGACAATTGCTTGGAGCTCTATTTCTGCCCAAAACAAAGTAGCTTATCTTTTTGCTTTAATAAGAATTTTATTCTTGAAAGATGGAACTTCCATTGTAAGCCTGATTTTCAACTACAAAAAACAAGTTGTTGCTTACATGGAAATGATGGGAAGCATTCCGTTTTAGAATTTGTGATGGTGAAGGAGAGGAAATTGTTTTAGTCAACCCTAAGAGAAACCATTCTCATGAAGAGGAAAAGAGGGAGCAGTCTGACAATGTGTGGATTCATAGGGAGTCCATTGATTTAGTTAAAATGCAGCAACAGAAGATATAGGCAGTAGCAGATAATAGTGGATGAATGCAGAAGTGTAGCATAGTCCTACAGCAATAATATTAGAAATGCTAGAACTAAGAGTGAACTAAAGACACTGAAGAAAGGTAAGGACACAGAAAAGTGTTCTTTTTTGTTTCTGTTTGTAAGGTAGAAATAAATGCTACAAGTTCACAAGTACATTAGGGATGCAAAGCTAGACAACAGTTCATTTCAAAAAGATCTCAAGGATTGGCTGGACTACAAGTGCAATTTAAATCAAGAATATACTATGTCAGCTAAAAAGTTAATGCTATTTTAGACTAAATTGAGAGAGGTATAATGTCTAGGAGTTAAGCAGTGATCATCTCAATGTACTTTGCTTTTGGTCCTACAATATCTGTAATTTTTTTTTTAGTTCTGGATGCCACATTTGGGAAAAGGCATTAAAAAAGTAGAGAATGTCCAATGGTGAAGGGCTTCAAGAGACTGCCATCTGAAGATCATTTGGAGGCCATGGTCTGCTCAGCCTGGAGAAGAAAAGACTAGGCATGATAGCTATCCAAGTATTTGAAACTCTGTGTTGCTATGCTTGGTCACAGATGGCAGAACTTATAGTCAGAGTAATAGGCAGAAGTGGTAGAGAGGCGTATTTCAACTTAAAAGAGAAAATATCCTAACATTTAGAACTATCCAACAATGAACAGTTTCCTGAGGAGGTAATATGTTTTCTGCTCAGTTTTGATAACTTCAAGCAAAGTCATGATAACTATTTGTCAGGTATTTTTGCAGAGAGGATTCTTGTTCAGACATGAGTGGGATTAGATGACCTTCTAAGATCTTTTCAACTCTGTAATTCTATGAATTATAAGATTTTAAGAACAATGATTACTGTTAATCATTGTTAATTACTGTTAATACTCTCAGTATGGTCAGTACACTGCTTATGCACCATGACTATATTTCTATGTCCCCATGCTATCTCTTCTCCCCTTTCTTGCTCTCTCAGGGACCCGCTAACGCATCTGTCAGACAAACCATCATAAAATGTTTTGTCCATGCCCTCAAAAAGCACTGCAAATTAAAATCATCCATATATATGTTAACAAAACTTGTACTGAAAATGAAACATCTTAAATAAAACACTTTAGCATCAATATCAGATAATCATTATTCTCATGACTGTTGCTACTTCCAGTTAGCATAACCCACATCTCACAACTTAAAGAACATAGGCAATCTCCTCAATATATTTAAAGGACTTCTCACACTTTGTGGAAGTACAGTGTAGTATTAGATCCAATTAGGCAAGCATCCAGTTGTCTACCTTTAAAAAATTGCTTTTGCCTCTGAACACAAAAGACTTTCCACTTAAAGAAAACTCCAAGAAGAGTAAACAATTTTTTGTTCTTTTGAGCTCATTAAAATAGCAATCCACCTAACTATGAAAGATAGTAGATATGCATACTCAATATTAACTGTCACAAAGTGCCTTGGGCTAATGCCCAAAAGGGGGGAATAAATATTTGCAAGTACATTAATCAGGCTCATGATTACACTCCTATTATTAACTGTAATCATTTGTTAGTTTAAAAGGAATGCACCCTCATTTGTTATAGTCAACACTTCCTGGCAATAAGAAGAACAGTCCTTTAATGTTATGAGTATTAATTAATTGTAAACTTGCATTTTGTAGCAGAATATAAACATGAAGGAGAAGTTTTGGGTAGCTGGAAAAACGGTGGTGACATCAACAGAGAAACCAAGAGGAGCCATTGTGGTAGAAGGATATTTTGAGCTCCATTCAATTCAACTCAACAAGCATTTATTTTGCACCTATGATGTGGATTTTGGACATGGCAGGTTTGTTTTAAGGAGAAGATGTCCAAGCGAAGACATGCTATAATGTTTAATAAGCATCTCCTTTTCTTTAGTCACATTCTAAATTAGCCCAAAGGTAGTTGGGTAGCATTACTGAAAATCCAGTGATATCTGTAGAAAAAATCATCTAAAATCCTATAATTCGTTGTTTAGATAGCCATTTATGTAATATTTATTTGGTAAAGAGTGTGACACGACTCCCCCACAAAAAGAAAGAATGTGATTAAGCACCAAGAGATGATTCAGAAAATAAATGGATACTATTTAACCTTAGCAGGGACCTCATTACTGCTCAGCAATTTGTCTACTTTATTTTTCCTATATCTTTTGCATCCCCCAGAGTAAGTGCTCCTAAAAGAAACTTTTTTTTTTGTTTTTCACTTATCAGTTACGTGCCTATGCCCTTCACTTACAGAGGAAGTTAGGTAGCACAGAAGTAGCTAGGTGGTTCAATGAATTGAGTGTTGGACCTAGAGTCAGAAGGACCTGAGTTCAAACGTGAACCCAGATACTGGCTGTGTGACTCTGGGCAAATCACTTAGCTTCACTTTTCATGTACAGAAAAATATAGTAACTCATTTTGGGGTGACAAAGCTTTGGAAACCAAGGCTGTGCTCATCATTTGAGGAATAGCTGAATACAATTTGGTACATGAATGCCATGGAAGACTGTTGTGCTATAAGAAGTGAAGAAAGAGATAGGTTAAACAAATCTGGTGGTTTGCATTCAAATTGGCACTAAAACTCCAGGGACAATATATATGAACTGATGTAGAATGAACTGAGCAAAACCAAAATGATTTATACTGTAAAGTCAATATTGTAAAAATGAATACTTCTGAATGACTTAAGAACTGTGATCATCACAATAATACTTCCAATGGAAGAAGACCAATGATGATGAATACTCCCTACCTCCTCACAAAGAAGAAATAGACCAATATGCACAATGAGATACAATTTTGGACATGACCAATATATAGAAATTTGTGTTGCTTGACTACGCTTATTTGTGATAAGGATTTTCTTTTTTTTTTTCCAGTGGAGTGGGAAGGAAAAAATGGATTCTTGTTATCTGAAAAAAAATAAAATTTAGCTTGAAAATCTCTCTTAAGGGTACTGATCTCTCTTTTGAGATTTAGATACTGTATTCAATTCCATGAAATTTTATAATGTATCTGAAATACATAAGGTACTGTTTGTTAGGAGCTAGAAATTCGAAGAAAAACAATCTAAATCATCTCATCTCTCAAAAAGTTTACCTACATTCTACTGGGGATAACTCATAGTACAAGTAGAAGTTAGGAAATAGATCACATGTACAAAACACATAGCGAGTAATACAAACTGATTTTAAAAGACAAAGAATGTGATTCATTAGGGAGAATGAAAAAAGGCCTCATACAGAAGGTAGCACCAGAGTTATGCTTTGAAGGAAACTGGGAATTGGAAGAGATGAAGATAATATAACTATAACTGCCATCAAAATATCTTTACCTGGGTGGTCAACTGGCACTCAAATTCCATATGTCCACAATTAAATGTGATATGTCTGAGTGTGATACTTTGTGATTATACTATGGGGTGCTGCAGTAGTGTAAGCAGCCCAGATTGGTGTCTGTTGCCTTCCTTAAGTCTTCATAGAGGTAGTATATCATTCCATTAATTACCCTACAAGGTAGAATAATATTCAGATGCCAAACCACCATCTAGTTTGTACTATCTGAATTTTTCTGGTATGTATGCATAAGGGAGCTTTCCATATAGCCATATTGTGTATAGCCAGCAGAGCTAAGTAAAACTGACTGAGCTATACATGTAGCTGAGAGATATTATTAAATATTGTTCAAAATTTTTAAAAAAATGGAAATCTTTATACCTTGACTCCTCTATCTAGATTCTCCTCATTTAACAGCCCCCATATACACAGGCAATAACATATTCTGGCCATAAAGAACAAAAAAATCAAAGGAAAAATGTGAAGCATTCCTACATAGACTCCTTCATTCAACCCTTTTCCCAAACACCTCCCAAGTACTCTTCCTAGTCTTTGAGTATGACCAGGGGAATTTCTAAATGATATGTGACAACAAATTGTGATGAGGGAATAAAGAGGAACCTTTGAATAATCCAGTGTAAATGAGGCAGATGGGCAGAGGCATCGTTTTCCCCTTTCCTGACTCACTAAGACTTGCTATAGTAGATAGTCTAAGCTACTTATTATCTTCCTTTTTCCTCATACTCTAGTTTCCATCTTGGCTTCCAGTTTCATGTATTGGTCTTCGTTTTTTTGCCTCCAGCCTGCGTTGGAGACTTGGTCTGTGGAAACTTACATTGCCTGGAAGACTTCATTCTCAAAAGTTTGGCCAGATCATGGCATCTTCCCTTGGCAGAAAGTGGAAAGGAATTAAGAAGCCTCTTGATGAGGGTGAAAGAGGAAAGTATAAAAGCTAGTTTGGAGCTTAACATAAGAAAAAAATCAAAGATTTTGACAACTGGTTCCATCACTTTCTGGCAAATAGAAGGAGAAGAAATGGAAGCAATATCAGATTTTATTGTCTTGGGATCAAAGATCACTGTAGACAGTAAGTGCAGCCATGAAATTAAAAGATGCTTGCTCCTTGAAAGGAAAGCTATGATAAATCTGGACAACATACTAAAAAATAGATATGTTACCTTTGGTTATTAAAGCCAAGATTAGAGTAGTGATATTGGTAATGGAAAAGAAAGAAGGAATCTGAAAAATTCAAGGAATAATTGATAGGACTTGATAACAGATTATAGAAGTGGAGCAAAAATATAAATTGAAGGAAGGATAAAAGATTCTTGTGATGCTTCAGATAAAGCATGGAGTGAGTGGGAGAATGTTGGTGCCAATAGAGAAGTCATTTGGGCAAAGGATAGGATGAGTTGGATTTTGGACCCAACATCCAAGTGGAGATGTCCTTCATGATTACCAAATGCCTGATTTTATCTAGAGCTATGTTTCTAGGTAAAAAAAAATGTTATTGGACCTGTAATTTTATTGATATAGGGAATTTCCAATGAAGAAACTCACTCTACTAAAGCAGATAGGCAACTGAATGTAACATTTGAAAAAGACAGTTTCTTACAATCTATGCCATTCAGCACCAGCTTGAACAAGCATCTAGGAAAGAAAAGATTACAACTAACCTAACAAAAATACTCATTGTGTTTTTCTTGATTATCAAGGGAAACATTATCATCTTTTTCACTACAAAGTTCCCATTTAGATCTTTGTGGATTTTATACCTGTGACGATTGATTTTGTTATAAAGGTCTCCAATATACATTTTCCATAAAAAAAAAATCTAAGTGTAATGAGACTTTTCCTGACCAGCACAGCTACCTCTAAATGATTGCTTCTATAACATAACCCCTTTTACTTTGGTTCCCATATTCATAATTATTGCAAGTCTGCTTTTTTGTCCTTAACTTATGCCACCTTCTAAAACTGGAATTTTATCCATGATCCAGAGTTTTATACATTTCCTGCCACTTTTCTTAAGTAGACATTAATAAACAAAATGTGCATTTATCCATCTTAAGCACTTTTGTAGCTTATATATTTGTTATTCCATAATTTAATGTAGTCTTTATTTCAGTTATCAGAATCCCATTATAATTACACTTCAAAGATTGAAATAAATCTTTTGATAGACATTCTTCTAATTTTATTTCACCTTATCTTTGTCCTTCATTATTGAGAAAGGCAGAATAGGATAGTAGGGTGCTGGACCTGGATTCAGGAAGACCTGAGGTTTATTTAAGGAAGCTGCCCACCAGAACACCAAATAATAGAAGTAAAAACTCCAAAATTCAGAGGGCTCGTCAGTGATAAGAAAATGAGTGAGGAAACTCTAGGCAAGGAAATTCTTGTAGGAAAAATAGCTAACCCAATAACCATCATTTGTAGCATTCTATCTGTTCCCACTCCATTCTTACTCCTTCATCCCCTATGGTCCATTACTATTTGGGACAACCTTCCTGGCTGCTGCAATTTTGAGTGCTCATCTTTAGAAGATAATCACTTTTGATTTTAAACGATTCCCTGTACCAGTGGAGATGCCATTTCTCCTAAGCCTTCTGGCCTCCCTCATCCGCTTCCACAATACCCAGACCAGCAGTTTACCAGAAGATTTCTATTAGAAAGAGATAAAACCCATGAATCAGATCAACCCTGAGTCCCCAAAAGAAAGTAAAGGAATGGTTGTAGAATAGTGTGGAGTTTGGGGCCTGAGAAATAGAAAAGGAAGTAATGTACCAAAAATGCATTGCTGATTAAAACTGGTTAATATAGTACAGGAAAATAGACACCCATGGGAAGGAAGGAGAGAAAAATGGAGAAGAGACACAACTGCAAGATCTTTGGAGCAACTCTCTTTCTAGGTCACTGAGAGCCCACTGGATGAAGTCTAGGGTCTAAATAATAGGGTCTCCTCCTCTCCCTCCTCCCCCTGTGTTCCACCCAGGGGAAGGTACACTTCCATGGCCAAAAGTTGCCTTTTTCCCTCTGGGTTTACTGTCTACATTCCTTGCTCAAAGATCAAGCCTCAAACCCAGTTCACTCTGGATCTCATAGACTGTACAAAAAGTCCCCACCCACCCACCTAGCACAGAGTGAATGTAATAACTAAATAGTAATTGTTTCTCTTTTACCCATGAACCCTGAGGGTCTTCTATTCCCAGTTTGATTATCTTTTGATTAAAGGGGCCATCCCTTGAGGAATTACTTAAAGAAGGCTATTCATTGAATGGGTGTATCTCATTCAAAGTGAGAATCCTGTAAGAACTTAGCCTGAAAGGGCCAGGGTCTCACTTGGCATTGTAGGCCATCTTCAGCCCTCCTGATGAATATCAGGTTACTGGACCCAGATGGCTCAGGAGAAGAAGAAGAAAAGGAAGAAGAAGAAGAAAGGGAGATGGGTGACCTTGCACAGCCCTTCCTCATTCAAATCAAAGTCAACTGCAAGTCATGTCATCATCTTGTTGTCATGGTCCTCTACAAGAATGAAGGACAAATACAACCTTGTGTTTGTGTGTATGTGTGTGTGTATGTGTGTATGTGTTTCTTTTTGGTCCTCTCATTGGTATGGATGCTGAATTACCATATAATCTCATTTGAAGAGACCTTTGCTGCCATATGTAGGAATTAAAGTGGATATGAGAAACTAATCATCTCTTTCAAATCTCCTAGAACTCATAGAAACACTCCAATCAAGTCACTGTTGTTAGTAGCCCTGATTCTTTGCCTATGATAATCTTTATGTCTGAGGATCAGACTATTTAAATTTAGGCTCATCAGGGCTGGCCATAAGGTTGGGCCACGGCAACTTACAAAATCATCTCTACCAAGGTGTGAATAGATTGTGAGCTGAAAGGAACAATGACTCCTTTGAGGTACTGGATCCATAGCCCTCTGCTAGGCATTGTGGGTGAGGTTAAAAAAGTACAAAACACAACTACTCACCCCCGAAGGAGCCACCAGTCCCAATGAGGCATGAAAGCCTCTAACCATAAAATGCTGAATGTGACATATAGGGATATGGAACCTGAGAACCTTTGTTTTCCTTGAAGGGCTGATTGGTTTGTTTTGGTTCAGCTGCATTGTTTCATCCAGAACCTATTGGCTTATCAACATATTTTGTGTATATGTGACAAATGGCTGAGTTCAGGAGTGCGGTTTGTGGCCATATTGGACAAAGGTGCATGATTATAAGGTTATGATTTTTCCTTCTCATTCAGGGAATGACTTGACAGAAACAGCACAAAACTGCAAACTTTATGTTACCTGACATTTATTTATTCACAGGCATGGGCATTTTGGAGCATAGTCAATAAAAAGTAAATTTTTATGTTTAGTTGTATACTATTTGTTGTTACTGTCAATAGTATGCAATAACTGGACATAAAAATGTACTTTTTTTTTTTTTAATTAATTTTTTAATTTTTTTAATGTTTAACAATCACTGCCATACAATTGCGATTTTATCCCTCCCCACCCACCCCCCACTACCTCCCTCCCTCCCCACGACTGCATACAATTCTGTATAGATTCTACATTTACTTTCCTATTGAGTATATTTTCACTATAGTCATGCTATGTAGTCAGACTAAGATAAATGAAAGAATCCGTATAACAAATCAGAACATGATACACAAACAGATACACATACACAAACATGATCTGCTACATTATGTGCGTGACTTCCATATTTCTCTCTCTGAGTGTGGAAGGCATTTTGCCTTGAGGTCCACCATTGGGATTTTTTTTTTTTTTCAGAAGTTCTTGTGTTATTACACAAATCTAAGTCTACCAGAAAAAACTCTCACACACTGTGGTTGTTGCTGTGCATAAAGTTCTCCTGGTTCTGCTCCTTTCACTCAGCATCAGGTCATATAAGTCCTTCCAGGCCTCTCTGAAGTCTTCTTGTTCATCATTTCTTATGGCACAATAGTACTCCATTACATTCATATACCATAATTTATTCAGCCATTCCCCAATTGATGGACATCCCCTTGACTTCCAGTTTTTGGCAACTACATAGAGTGCTGCTATAAATATTTTTGTACATGTGGGACCCTTTCCCATTTTTATGATCTCTTGGGGATATAGTCCTAGTAGCGATATTGCTGGGTCAAAGGGTATGCACATTTTTGTAGTCCTTTGGGCATAGTTCCAAATTGCTCTCCAGAATGGTTGGATGCACTCACAGCTCCACCAACAATGAATTAGTGTTCCAACTCTCCCACATCCTCTCCAGCATTTATCATTTTCTTGTTCTGTCATGCTTGCCAATCTTATAGGTGTGATGTGGTACCTCAGAGTTGTTTTGATTTGCATCTCTCTAACCAATAGTGATTTAGAGCATTTTTTCATATGATTATAGATAGCTTTAATTTCTTCCTCTGAAAATTGCCTGTTCATATCCTTTGACCATTTATCAATTGGGGAATGACTTGTATGATTATACATTTGGGTCAGTTCTCTATATATTCTAGAAATGAGGCCTTTATCCCCGAGCTTAGCTGTAAAAATTTTTTCCCAATTTACTACATCCCTCCGGATTTTGGTTGCATTGGGTTTGGTTGTGCAAAAACTTCTCAGTTTAATGTACTCAAAGTTATCCATTTTGCATTTCATAATGCATTCTATCTCTCCTTTAGTAAAGAATTCTTCCCTTCTCCATAGATCTGATAAATACACTATTCCTTGCTTCTCCAGTTTGTTCATGGTATCAATCTTTATACCTAAATCATGTACCCATTTGGACTTTATTCTTGTGTACGGTGTCAGGTATGGGTCTATGCCTAATTTCCGCCACACTGTTATCCAGTTTTCCCAGCAATTTTTGTCAAACAATGGGTTCTTATCCCAGAAGCTGGGGTCCTTGGGTTTATCAAACAGAAGGTTGCTATATTCCTTGCCTACTTCATCTTGAGTGCCAAGTCTATTCCACTTGTCTACCTCTCTGTTTCTTAGCCAATACCAAGTGGTTTTGATAATTGCTGCTTTATAGTACAGTTTAAGGTCTGGTAGCGCTAGGCCACCTTCCCAAGCATTTCTTTTCATTAGTCCCTTTGATATTCTGGACCTTTTGTTTTTCCAAATGAATTTTGATATTATTTTATCCAGCTCTAGAAAGTAATTGTCTGATAGTTTAATTGGTATGGCACTAAATAAGTATATTAATTTGGGTAGAATTGTCATTTTTATTATATTAGCATGGCCTACCCATGAGCAACTAATGTTTTTCCACTTACTTAAATCTGAGTTTATTTGTGCAAAAAGTGTCTTGTAATTGTGTTCATATAGTCCCTGGGTTTGTTTTGGCAGGTAGACTCCTAAGTATTTTATACTGTCTACCCTAACTTTAAATGGGATTTCTCTTTCTATCTCTTGCTGTTGAACTTTGTTGCTAATATATAGGAATGCAGAGGATTTGTGTGGGTTTATTTTGTACCCTGCAACTTTGCCAAACTTGTTTATTAATTCAAGTAATTTTTTACTTGAATCTCTGGGATTCTCTAGGTAAATCATCATATCATCTGCAAAGAGTGATAACTTAGTTTCTTCTTTGGCTATTCTAATTCCTTGAATATCTTTATCTTGTCTAATTGCTACAGCTAACATTTCTAGTACCATATTGAATAATAGTGGTGATAATGGACAACCTTGTTTCACCCCTGATCTTATTGGGAATGCATCTAGCTTATCCCCATTGCATATAATGCTTGCTGAAGGTTTTAGATAGATACTGCTTATTATTTTATGGAAAGTTCCCTTTATTCCTACGTTCTCCAATGTTTTTAGTAGGAATGGATGTTGTATTTTGTCAAAAGCTTTTTCTGCATCTATTGAGATAATCATGTGGTTTTTGTTAGCTTTGTTGTTGATGTGGTCGATAATGCTAATAGTTTTCCTAATATTGAACCAGCCCTGTAGTCCTGTTATGAATCCTACCTGATCATAATGTATTAATCTCGTGATAAGATGCTGTATTCGTTTTGCTAAAATCTTATTTAAAATTTTTGCATCTATATTCATTAGGGAAATTGGTCTATAATTTTCTTTCTCTGTTTTGTCTCTTCCTGGTTTGGGTATCAAAACCATATTTGTATCATAGAAAGAATTTGGGAGGACTCCTTCTTCCCCAATTTTCAAGAATAGTGTATGTAGTATTGGAATTAACTGTTCTTTAAATGTTTGATAGAATTCACTTGTGAATCCATCTGGCCCTGGAGATTTTTTCCTAGGGAGTTCATTGATGGCTTGTTCAATTTCTTTTTCTGAGATGGGGTTGTTTAAGTATTCAACTTCCTCTTCTGTTAATCTGGGCAATTTGTATTTTTTAAAATATTCATCCATCTCGTTTAGATTATCGAATTTGTGGGCATAAAGTTGGGCAAAGTAGTTTCTAATTATTGTTTTAATTTCCTCCTCATTGGAGGTGAGTTCACCCCTTTCATTTTTAATGTTAGTAATTTGGTTTTCTTCTTTCTTTTTTTTGATCAGATTAACCAAAGGTTTATCAATTTTATTAGTTTTTTCATAAAACCAACTATTGGTTTTATTTATTAATTCAATAGTTTTCTTTATTTCAATTTTATTAATCTCTCCTTTGGTTTTCAGTATTTCTAATTTGGTATTTACTTGGGGATTTTCAATTTGTTCTTTTTCTAGCTTTTTCAACTGCAAGCCTAAGTCATTGATCTCCTCTTTCTCTATTTTATTTATGTAAGCATTCAGAGATATAAAACTTCCCCTAATAACTGCTTTTGCAGTGTCCCATAAGTTTTGGTACATTGTCTCACTATTGTCATTCTCTTGAATGAAGTTGTTGATTGTTTCTATGATTTCTTCTTTAACCCAATCCTTCTTTAGAATTAGATTATTTAGTTTCCAATTGATTTTTGGTTTCTCTTTCCATGGCCTTTTATTACATGTAATTTTTAATGCATTATGATCTGAAAAGGATGCATTGATTATCTCTACCTTTCTGCACTGGATTGTGAGATTTTTATGTCCTAGTACATGGTCAATTTTTGTAAATGTTCCATGTACCGCTGAGAAAAAGGTATATTCCTTTCTATTCCCATTTAATTTTCTCCAAAGATCTATCATATCTACCTTATCCAGAGTTTTATTTACCTCCTTAACCTCTTTCTTGTTTATTTTAAGGTTGGATTTATCGAGTTCAGAGAGGGGGAGGTTGAGGTCCCCCACTAGTATAGTTTTGCTATCAATTTCTTCCTTCAACTCCCCCAACCTCTCCTCTAAGAATCTGGATGCTATACCACTTGGAGCATACATGTTTAGTAATGATATTGCTTCATTGTCTATGGTGCCTTTTAGTAGGATATAGTTTCCATCCTTATCCCTTTTGATTAGATCTATTTCTGCTTTTGCTTTGTCTGAGATTAGGATTGCTACTCCTGCCTTTCTTACATGAGCTGAAGCACAATATATTCTGCTCCATCCTTTGACCTTTATCCTATGTGTATCCCCCCGTTTCAAATGTGTTTCTTGTAAGCAGCATATTGTTGGATTATGGCTTTTAATCCATTCTGCTATCCGTCTCCGTTTTATGGGAGAGTTCATCCCATTCACATTCACAGTTATGATTACAATCTGTGTATTTCCCTCCACCCTCTTTCCCACCATTTGTGCTTTTAACTCTCCCGTCTCCCTTCCCCTCCTCAATAGTATTCACTTTTCTCCCCCTCCTCCTGCAGCCTTCCCCTCCTTCTTTTAGCCCCCCTCCCTTTTAGTCCCCTTTACTCTTATTGCTTCTTTCCTCCCTTTTAGCCACCCTCCCCTTTCTTCCCCCTTCCCCTCCTACTACCTATAGAGCTAGTTAGGATTATCTGTTTAAGGTTATTGTTCCCTCCTTTGAACAAATCAGATGAGAGTACCTCTCAAACAATGCTCATCTCCCTCCCCTCCTTCCCTCTACTATGGTTTTGTACTTCTTCCTGTGATATAATTTGCCATTTTCTGCTTCCCCCTTTCCACACCTCCTATTACATTCCCTTCTCATACTTAAATCATATTTTTGCCATGACATCATTTACTTTATGCCCGTTCCCTCTACATATATCCCTTTTATCATAATAGCTGCACAGTTCTCAAGATTAACAGGTAGCATCTTCCCTTACAGGGAGGTAAACAGATTGCCCTAATTGAGTTGCAAGTTTTTGTTTTTGTTTTTTCCCCTCTGTTTACCTTTTTATGATTCTCTGGAGACCTGCATTTGAAGATCAAATTGTCTATTGAGTTCTGGTGTTTTGGTCAGGAAGCTCTGGAAATCCCTTATTTCGTTGAATGACTTTCTCCTTGCCTGAAATGTTATGCTGAACTTTGCTGGGTAGTTGATCCTCGGTTGGAGTCCCAACTCCTTTGCCTTACGGAATATTGGGTTCCAATTCTTTCGATCTTTTAATGTAGAAGCTGCAAGGTCCTGTGTGATCCTGACTGTGTGACCTTGATATTTAAATTGTTTCTTTCTGGCTGCTTGTAGTATTTTCTCCTTCACTTGATAGCTCTGGAATTTGGCAACTATATTTCTTGGGGTTTTGAGTTTGGGATCCCTTTCCGGTGGGGAACGGTGGATTCTTTTGATGACTATTTTGCCCTCTGAGTCTAGTACTTCTGGGCAGTTTTCCTTGATGATTTCCTGGAAGATATTGTCCAGACTCTTTTCTTCATCATGGGTTTCTGGCAGGCCAATAATTCTTAGATTTTCTCTCCTGGATCTATTTTCCAGGTCAGTTGTTTTTCCAATTAAATATTTTAGATTTTCTTCTATCTTTTCATTCTTTAGATTTTGTTTGACTGATTCTTGTTGCCTCATTGAGTCATTAGTTTCTACTTGCCCAATTCTAATCTTGATCGTATTGTTTTCTTCAGTTAGCTTTCGCATCTCCTTTTCCATCTGGCCAATTTTTCCCTTTAAGGAGCTATTTTCTCCATTTAATTTTTGTACTTCTTTTTCCATTCGACCAATTTTCCCAGTTAGGTTTTGGGTTTCCTTTTCCATCTGATCAATTTTCCCTATTAGGTTTTGAGTTTCCTTTTCCGTTTTATTAACTCTTCCTTTTAGGGAATTATTCTCTCCAGTTAATTTTTGAACTTCCTTTTCCATTTCTTCAATTTTCTTTTTCAGATTGATGTTCTCATCAGTGAATTCTTTTTTTATGGTTTTAAAATCATTGGCCAGTTTTTCTTTTATATCCTTCTTCAGACGTTCCAGGTAATCTAGTTGTGCTTGCGAGAAATTCATAGTCCCATCTGAGGTTTCAGATGGAAGTACAGTCTCAGCTCTGACCTCTTTGGTGTTTGTGTTTTGGTCCTTATCCCCATAGAAAGATTCTATGGTTTTTTCACTTTTCGTCTGCTTTTTCCGATTCATGATGTTGGCTGAGTGTTGTAGCTTTTGGTTCTTTCAGTCAGAAGATACAGATCTTTTAAGTTGAGTTGATGTTTGTCTAGGCTAAAAGCAGGCTTTTTTTTGTTGTTGTTGTTTCCCAGATCAACCCTGGGTTTAGCTTGATAGGTGTGTGGGAGGTGTGGTCTGGTCTCAGGATATCTCCTCAGCTGGCCTGAGGCAAAGGCAAGGTCTGGGGGATGGTGATCCCAGTTTCCCTATTGTCTTCCCTTTTCCCCTGGAGGGCTGGGGCATGCCTAGAGGCTAATGCGTGTTCCCGCCCCTCCTGGGGCTCGTCTCCCGGGCTGCGGCTTGCTTGGGTCTCAGTGCGAATTTTTCTCTGCCCTGGGTCGTCTGTCCCTCCAGATAGCCTCCACCACGGTAGGAAGAATCCCCCTTTGCCACCTCTCCAGCCTCTGGTGTTATGAGACCACCCGCCCCCTTCTGCTGCTCCCACTGATCCAGGATCAATCTGGGGAAGAATTTTATGGTTCCCTCACGGTCACCGGGGGGGAGGGGAGAGCACTTACTGATCACTCCGGCATCCCAGCTCCTGGATGTTCAAGTAGTGACCCACTGAAGTCCCGTCTTTAGGCTGAAGATTTCAAAGGCTGTTGCGCTGATATCGTTGGCTCGGCCTGCCTTATATCCTGCTCCGCTGGTCTCGCCCGCCACTCTCGGGCCCCTCGGGTCGCCTCCGCCCTGTCGCGCCGACCGCGCTGCGCTGTGCGCCGGGGTCTTACCCCCGCGGAACAGATCCCTCCCGTGGACCTTCCAGTCCAGCCTGGGCTCCGAATCTGTCAAAGCCCATCTCCCACTGGATTCTACACCTCCAAAGTCTGGTCAGACTCTCCCCCCAGATATATCCAGAGGAGTTTTTCCAGGAGCTTAGGTGAGTCGTTGCTTTCACTCCGCCATCTTGGCTCCGCCCCCAAAATGTACTTTTAAGAGAAGATTTTGAACCAGTAAGAGTTGGGGACTCTGTTTCTGTTACTAGAAATAATTGAAAGCATAAAAATAATATCCATAAAATGGCACTACTATAATACTACCTCATGTTCCTTCAAATGACTCTACTAGGTTGTGCACTTTTGAGATCAGGAACTGTCTTTTTATTTTTTTCTACATTTTAACTCTCCCTCAATACTTAGCACTGTGCTTTGTATTAAAATGTACTGAATTGATTAGTTGCTATCCTTTCTTATCATTGAAATACATTTTGTTTTTGACATAGCAGATATTTCTCAACCAACTTCCTCTACATTCTATAGAACATGGTGTATAAACTGACAGAAAACAAAACAAAGCAAAATCAACATCTGTTTTTCAGTTGTTAACAAAATAAAGGATGCGCACTTTAATTTCTGGTGAAAACATTGACCCTTGTATTTGATGCTAGTTTTATTTATTTATGTTAACTTTATTTACATTGCTTTAAATTATTATATATATTGCTCTTTTGCATCACTTCATTCCTCCTCTGAGATTTCTACGAATATCACAATGTTCATTCCTTATGGTATAGTATTACGTCACTGCAATAATTTACTACAATTTGACTCTTTCTTCATAATTGGGCACATGTTTTATTGCTAGTTTTTTGTTATCACAAATAGTGTGGTTAAGAGTATTTTTGTACAAGTGGATTTTTTTTTTCTGTCAATAACCTCCTTAGAGAAAAGTCCTGAAAGTGAAATCTCTGGGTCAAAGCGTATGAACAATTTAATAACTTTTCTTGCATAATTCCAAATTATTTTCCAGAATGGTTGAACCAATTCCAATGGTTGAAACCAATGCTAATGAATTCACATCTTCATCATCAGTGAATGAAGAGTGGTCTTGTCCTCTCACCCACTTTGAATAATACTCCTTTTAACATTGTCTCACATAATGGGTGTAAGGAAATACCACAGGGTTATTTTGTGTTTTTCTGATTTTCTATGTTTTTGTTTTTGGTGGCTGCTGATACTTTGTATTTCTTTTTTTGAAAACTGTTTATATTATTTGACCATTCATGGATTAGAGAATAGCTATTGATTTTATACATTTGTGTCAATTCTCTGTAGCTTTGGGATGTCAGACTTTTAGTAGAGATACTTAATATAGGGATTATTTCAAAATTCATATCTTTTCTTTTGATTTTAGTTGTATTTGTTTTTCTAGCTGTGTTGTTTTCCATGAGTGGTGATGGATTTGAACACGGTCCACGGTCCTTTTGACCAGAAAAATATATTTTTTATAAAGGGTCTCCCAGTTAATGGTTGCTACCTATGAAACACAGCAAAAGCATTACTTTGTACCTACAATGTCCACAGGGAGCTTACAATCTCTTCTAACTGGCCCACTTGAAGCACACAAAAAAATCTGGATTCATTATTGCTGTACTCAAACCAAACTGATTATAGAGACTAAGTAAATTGCTATGTGTATGTGAATCTTTTAAAAATTCCTTTTTTCTTTTTTTATGATCATAATTCTAGCTTTGTTGTTAGTTTAGAATCACAGAAAACTAGTCTCCAAAGAGTTGAAGTTGAGAAGCAACCAAAGGGCAATAGAGAGGTACATAGTAGTGAACATTAAAAATAAAGGACAAGAGAAAACAGTGAAAAGGATGTCATCAAGAAAATATCTGACTGGAAATAAAAAAAGATATTCTGGGCAAGTATCAAGACCTAGGGGTAGCCAACGAAGCCCACAAACTTCACCAGTATCCATATGTCAAAGAATGTCAAAAGAGTGAGAAGCAGCATCCCAGAATACTGATTGTAACCCCTACAGCAGATTTATGACAGAATATGGCAGATATGGACAAGAATTTCATAGAATGGGCAGTCATATTTAGCTGGTTCCCCTCATTGCTGGAGGGAGTACTTACATTGTTGAAATCATAGATCCATTAGAGAATTGAACTTTATATTTATAATGATGATGGGAGCATGGTACACTGAAAAGAAAAGCTCTGGAATCTGTGCCTCAGTTTCTTCATCTGTAATGAGACCTCTGTGGTCCCTAAAGTTGGTTCTATAAATACTAAGCCATTTAAGTTGATGTACATGTGCATACATATGAGATGCCATAGATACTAATATAATATAAAGATTTCTGTAATAATCCAGGATGCAAAAATGTTTTCCTACTTGTCTTTGCTATAACTTGCATTTTTAGGTATAAGCGAACCCTAGAAACTCTGCTCAATGACTTTATGTCGTAGAAATTTGCCCAACTGGAAGATAGTTCAATGCCACTACCTTTCAAAAGCTTACATTCTAAGATGAATGCTGTAGCACTTCATTGGCAGGATTGGCAGGATATACTGTTATAAACCCAGCTCAGCAACATTCAGAAAGATGAAGTAACCCCAGGAACATATGGATTCATTGTCATTACTGTGCAGATGACTATGCTCTTCACACGCTGAACAGATGGATAGCCTGGGTGTTACGCTGGAATTCATGAATTAGAATGAATTGAATTGAATAGGACATGTGTTACTATTCATGTTCATTTCCATGGTGAAATGAAATCTTTGCTAGAATCCAGGGTCAGGAAAATAAATGATCATCTCTCATCTACTTGGTGAAACATTTACAGATGGTGTGGGATTTTAAAAGATCATAGGATCATAGGACTTAGGACTAAGTGGGACCTTAGGGATCATTTGGTCCAACCCCTTCATTTTACAGACAAGGAAACTGAGACCCATAGAAATTAGGAGACTTGACTTTTCTAAAATAAACAAGAGCACAGTTTGTCAAGGTCCTCCCTAAAGAAGATTTATGATGTTATCCTGAAGTATACTGAATTACCTTGAAAGGAGAAAGGCTTATATCAATGGGACCACAGTACTGGGAATTAGTTTTTCAGGAGAAGAATTTGAAAGCTGATGCATATACTCTGTGTTTTGTTTGTAGCACAGGAAATGACCTTGGCATCCAGGCACCCACAGTAAGAAGTGCATCACAATTTAAAATGAAATGAATGAAAAGGGTGACCCTAGCATTACAAGGGTGATCTTTAGAGATGGTTGAATTGCTCTTGAACTGTTTCCACAATGTACTAGAGTAACTCGCAAAGGCATCTCCTTTATTAACACTCTGCTATTACAGTATCTCCAGCTGCATTTCCAAGAGTCAGATGATCCTTTGATAGAGTTAGGAAAATTGATGCAATAATAGAATGTTATGATGCTAACTTTTGATAAACAGACCCAAATGACATTCTGTGAAGAAAAAAGAATGCTGATCTTAGCCACCCATGTTGATATCTTCAGTTTAAAGTGGAGGTGGAAGTGGGGAGACTGACAGTCAATATTTATTGAATGCACACAATGTACCCAGTACTTACTCTAAAGAATGACCAAGGAAATAAACAGCATGGTTTTGGCCCTAAATTATGGAGGGTAATGAAGAAGGCAATGAGGTAGTAGATGGAGGGCTGGCTTTGGAGTCAGGAAAACCTGGGTACAAATCTTACCTTTTATATAAACTGACTGTCAGTTACTCTTTTTGTGACCTTGGGCACATCCCTTAATTCCTTGTACTTCAGTTTCTTTGTCAGTAAAATAAGGAGGCTGGATTAAATTGCCTCAGGAACTCCTTCCTGCTCTAAAGCTATGATCCCATGGCTCTGTGACCCTGGCCTCTCAAGGGCCTCCAAACAATTTTCTAATGTTATAAGTTAGAAGACAGTTGCTGACCTGTACCAGTGGAGGGAATTTCTATACTAGGAGTCTTCTACATGGATGAAATTACGGGTTTGAACCAAAAACATAACTCTCCTTGTATGCTGTGTGTTTGTTTGTGTATATGAGGGAGAGGCTCATATCTCAGGGACATCATGATATCCCTGTGAGGAAGGCCTGCATTTATTCCATCTACAGGGCTAGAGAGGGAATGTTGTAGAGTGGTTAAAGTGCTGGACTGGGAATCAGAAAAGACTTGGATTTAAATCTTGTTCCTGAGATTTACATGTTTACCTATGATCTATTCAATTGTCTTTTCATACCAGGTTCCTTTCACCATGATTCCCCTGCCGAAAATGATTTAGGCTTCTAATTTACACAACAATAAAACTTTAGGGCTAAGCAGGACCTTATAGCCCATTTAGGAAAATACCTTCATTTCAGACTAAAAACTCTCAGAGGCCTCTTTGTCTCTTTCCCAGTCCTCACCTCTATTGTTTCCAATCTTTGTGTTGATTCTGTTTCTGAAATTTATCTCACATATATCCCCTCCTTCCAATCTCTGCCTCCATTCTTCCTTGGCCATTCAGTTAGATTGTATGCTGTTTGTATTATAGGAAGAAAGAGAATGGAGTTAAACTGGACTTTATCAATCTGCTTATTATTTCTGCTAAGTATCAGTCACCTTCTCTTTCACTTACCAGTTTCCATTTCAAATAACCTCGCAACTCATCAAAACAAAAAACAAACAAAACAAAAACAAAGCGTTAAAAAGAATGTCAAAAGAACTGAAAGCTAGGACACAGAGAGGGAAAGTGGTGTGGGCAGCACACCTGCCTTCCTCACCTAATGGATTAAAACCATTCGGTTTCACTTACGTCCAAAGAGCCTCCCAAATTGACCTTAATGATCTCCTTTTTAAAATAAATCAAGTACATAAATTATGTTCATTGTTCAGATGATTATATGCAATTGGATGGACAACTCATAGACCTAGTCCTTCATACCATGGACACGGTGAGTGGAATAATCACTTGGGCCTCGAACTACGTAGGAGGAAGGGCAGACAAGATTGCCTCTCCGAAACCACAGAGGATTTTTAAAAACCCCAAGCTTCTTTCTGAAATAAAGGTTAGTATTTTTAGCCACAACGTTTTTTCCAGGGATGCTGTATGATTGCAAGTCACAGAATGCCACAGTCTTTGAATAATTAAAGTTACAGGTCACCCAAAGGGCCATTGGGAGGTTCATGGTGATCACAGGCTGTGCATATTATCAACACAGAATTATACATGAAAAGCAACAAAAAGGCAATCATCACAGATGTAAGAATGGAAAAAGTGGTGGGTGGTCATGGAGTGGGAATATGACATAATACATGAGTTCCATTGGTATCACCTCATGGTCAAGAGGTTGAGAGCAGAGGTTCTGAACTTTTTTTTTTTTATTTTTATCATGGATGCCTTTGGTAGTGTGCTAACTCCTATGGACACCTTCTCAGAAAAAATGTTTTTAGATGCATAAAATAAAATACATGGGATTACAAAGAAAATCAATTATATTGAAATAGTTATCCACCTATCTATCTACCTAGATAGATAGACAAATAGGTAGGTAGATAGAAAGATAGATAGATAGATAGATAGATAGATAGATAGATAGATAGATAGATAGGTACATAGATAGGTACATAGATAGGTACATAGATAGGTACATAGATGGATGAAAGAATATGAAATCTATCCCTTGTTGAGAATACCATGAAATTTCTTCATAGTTAAGAACTCTTATGTAGAATAAGTTCCATCAGCATATTGCAGAGACTTTCCCCCATGGAATAGTTATAGGAAGATGTGGATAAAAATTACAGAGAATGAAATGATGAATTACACCCAACTTTTAAAGGCAGTATCCGCATCAGTTAGAATACATATCTATTAAGCATAGGAAAGATTTCATTTGTAAATTTTGCTTAACAGCATCACTACATAATATTCTCTGATTCCTGTCTAGGTCCTATTGAATGGAATTATGATTTCTGGCAATATATTAATTTTAACCAAATTCCAAAATTAGCCATATTAAAATTGTTTTTTGGCTATGTGATAAAAGTTCATCATAGAAGGATTTTCTTTGTTAATCCAAACATTAGGCTGGTTGAAAGATCATAAGATTGTAGATGTGGAGCTAGAAGGCAATCTATTCCAATCCTCTCATTTTATAGATAAGGAAATAGAGAACTAAATTGACTTGCCCATGGTTGTCTAGCTAATAAATATCAGATGTGGGATTTGAACTTGTGTTCCTGACTCCCAATCCAACACTACGCCACACTGCCTCTCTAATAAACCAATTCTAGAGAAAATAAAGTTTCATTTTCATGAAGCTCAACTTTTGGATGTTGATTAGAAATGGATAAATTACATTATTTTCATTTTTGTAGCCAGATGGCATAATTTATATCTAATCTTTTTGCTTGAGACATGTAGGACATTGGAGGCTATTGAACTTCTATAGGTTCATTCATTAACTGAAGACTGAGAAAGGCTGTGAATATCTAAAATGTCTGTTTGAATTTAATTAAACAATTTATGAAGTGCCCAGTATATGTAAGCCACTTTTAGAAGGCAATGGAGTTATAATGATTAGAAATTTTTCCTCTTCTCAAAGAATTTTTAAGTTAGCAGTGGAGATAGGTAACATCCAAATAATCATACAAAAAACACTTTTGTGGAAGAGGCATAAATTGTTATGAGATTTCAAAGGAGGAAGAAATCACTGTCCACTGGAGGTTTCAGGGAAGGCCTCATTAAAAAGGGGGCACCTGAGGTGGACTCTGAAGAATGAGTAGGGCTTTAACAGGCAAACAATTGAATAGGTAGGTAGATAGCCCTACTTTGGTTTTTATTTTTTTAAAGCATTTTGCTTTTATTAAATATAAAAAAAATATTGTATAGCTATACAAACTAGAACACCAACATATCAAAAAAACCAAAATTGTAGGTTGACTCAAAGTTCAATGGAAATGAGTATGATGCAGCATATTATCAAGAATAACTTGCACACAAGAAGTGATATAAAAGACCTTGTGAATCAAAAACATATATGACTAGGAAAGGAGGTGGACTAGTTATACAAGAGAGATGGTGAATGCTCCAGTGTTACAATGGAATCTATGAAGTCTTAAAAGACTCAGAGGAAGGCCCCCAATGTATTGGTTGAACTTTCTTGTCTATGGAGGCATGGATAAGAATTGCACAAAGTGAAAAGGGTTAAATGAAGGGAGTACGTACTCTGATGAAATTTGAAAGTCTGTTATAGTATTAAGAATACAAATCAGGGAAAGAAGATTTTAAAATAAAAAGTGCTGGGTTGTAGAGGAGAATTTACAAAATGATCAAATTCTTAAAAATATACAGGAGTGGTTGGATCTGTCTTTAGCGCATATGCAAATCTAACCTCAAATACTTACTTTCTTTGTAATCCTGGGCAAATCTCTTAACTTCTATCTGCCTCAGTTTACTCATCTATAAAATAAGGATAATAAGGATATTTGCTTCCTATAATTGCTGGAGGATCAAGTGAAGATAATGCTTCTGAAGCATTTTGTAAATTTTAAAGCACTAAATACATGCTTATGATTATGAATTGCACCAGGCTTTGATTTTCATTAGCTCTCCCTGAACTAGCTGTATTCTGTGGTACAGGGGAAAGAGCATTGACCTTGAAGTCAGAGGATTTAGGCTTAAATCCAACCTGTTTGAGTATGGCCTAGTCACCTATCCTCTTTAGGCCTTATTTTCCTCATCTAATAAATGAAATTTGTCTAGATCAGTCTGTTGGTCTCATGTGACTCACAACATTCCCAAGTGCAGCTCTAACCAGGTTAAAATATAATTGCGACATATTTAACAAAATAAATAAAAGTACAATCAAACAAGTAATATTGCATCTTAAAGCTAAGTCAATATGCAGCCCTCCAGAATCCTTATGACCTCTATGATTCCTTCTAGCTCCAAACTGATAGTCTTTATTTTCTTATTAAAGTGTCTCCTATTTTTAGTTTTAAACTTTACTTTTCAGGAAGAAGCAGGATCAAGTTCCCTTCTTGTTACCTTCCCACAACGCTTACCCTTCAGGTTCCAGGATGGTCCCTATTGGTCCCTCCATAGTCCCAGTAATAATAATTTGGATCTCTGAGGAACCTCCAGAAGGTCAGTCTTAATATTGGAAACAAACTCCTGCTTCCTCTCCGTAGGAGGGTGACTTTCATATCTTTCCAATATAACACTGTGGGACTCTACATGAAGTACTAAACACTTTGACTTGTTCCCATTTGTAAAGAAGGGAGAATTTCTCTTGTCTCTTCAAATAACTATGAAGACTTGCCAAATTACTCTTCCTTAGGCATACCTTTGTGTGAAACAGTGGCATCTTTGTCAACATCTCTTCTGAGAAATGCAGAGCTGGAGGTTTAGAAGTGATCATTGTCCCCACAAATAATGGAGTGAACAATTTTACTATCTTATGGGCAAGATTGGTACATGAAATGTGTTAGAACTAAGAGGACAGAGTTTAGGACTGGCATTTTCTTATTTATAAAGAGAAATATATATTTTTTATTGCAATTTCAGTTGAACTAGACTATTTTTAAGCTGTAAAAAAATTGAGGCAACATAGCATAATGGTTTGAGGGCAGGCCTCAGAGACAAGATGATCTGAATTCAAATCCTGCTTCTGACACCTACTGGTTACATAGATAAATTGCTTAATCCTTCAGTGTCTCAAGGCAACTCTCTAAAATTGAGAAACTAAAGAGAAAATCCTGATTCATATCAGGAGAGGGAATTTCCTCCTTGGGAGTTTCCTGTAATCGTAAAGGTATAAGTTGAGCGTGGGTAGGGTGGAAGCTTTAAGGCTATTTCTCCAACAGGGATGGTCAAGTTAGAATTGGATATTGCTGGTGGAAAGGATTGTCTTTGTAGACTTTCGCATCCTGGCACCCTCCCAATATATATACACTGGACAGGAGGAAGAGGAGGCTAACTCCATCCAGATAAAGCATCCTATTCTGGTGGTGGGTCTCTACTTGGGCTCCCAAGTCATTAGGTCTTCCTATCTTCCTTAACCTTAGACCAGATACCTTTAATTTACAAACTGATACCTGCTTGAATACCCTAACTTCCCAATTCACTAACCTCCTCAATCCCCATGATTTAGACCTTCACTCCACTTCAATCACATACAGAAGTGGTCTTTGATCTTGACATCCTCAATTGCTCCACGTCTGCTATTCAAGATCCTGTTATTCCTCTATCTGAGCATAATCTGCTAGCTTTCTATCTCTCTAAATATCTCAACCCTCCTAAAACTGCTCTTTGCCCTCACCACAACTGAGTCATTCTACCCTCCATTGATTTTTCTGTTTATGGTGCCATTCTGGTCTTGCTTTGCTTACTGTAAAATCTTGACCATTCAATTAAATGTTTCAGCTTGACACTGTTCTGTATCCTTAAACTCCTTGCCTCCTTGAACTAATACAACTGATCCTTTTCCAAACTCAAAGGCTGCATCTTCCCTGCCTTCTTTGTTCCCATACAAGTGCTAATTGGGACCAATGGACATTTGTTATGTTGTCTCATGTGTGACATAGAGAATAGAGAAGTGACCTTAAAGTCTGAGAAAAAATCCTGGTTTTGTGACTCCGGATAAGTGAATTAACTTCTCTGCACCCTAGGCAGCTCTCTTAAATTTCAGAGAAGGTACCAACCTGCACTGGTAGAGGGAATTTGCTCATCTAAGAGTTCCCTAAGTCAATTAAATCATAAATCCAGTTCCTGTTTCAGCTGGACCCTCAGTGACATATAATAATGACTTTAGCCTTCCTTGGTTGACTATCTCATTCACTTCAACATCTATTCCAAACTGTGTTTTCTTTCCTTAACTACACTGTCTTCAGGTCACCCTCCTTTGGACACTATTCAGTTTGTCAATGTTATTCCTAGAATGTGGCAACTATGACTGAACATAATATTCCAGATATAACCTGACCAAGGAAAAATGTAGCAGAGCTGTTACCTTCATCATGCTGAAAACTATGTCTTATTAATGCAATCTATGATGATGACCTCTCTTCCTTCCTTTTTGGCAGCAAAGTCATTCTATTGACTTATGCTGAACTCACTATCCACTAGAACTCCAAGAATTATTTTTCACATGAACCAATGATTTTTCATGTGAACCCCAGAATTGCTTTCTCTAATTACTAGGTAATTCCATTTTCAACAACATTGAACTTCTATTATATTTGCTGTGTATGTAAGGGTAATGTGGGACAGGAAATTCCCATAAACATATTAAAAATCACTGATGTTATAAATAACAGTAAGACTGGTTTTAGTAATGCCTTTTTTTATCAACATAAACTTTTTTTTCTAAAGACAAATATTTCTAAAAAAAAAAAAAAAGAGAAAGATTTCTGCAGTTTTAGATTCATTATTTTGTTTTAGAGAAGAGCAAGACATTCTTGATGAAATAGTATACATAGCCGGGGGATTCAATTTCTCATTGACAGAGATGTACTTATTGGACACTAGCTAATATGTTAGTTTGATAAAGTAATGAGCTAGATCTAAGTTATTTTCCCTTGGGTCTCAAAGAACATTTACTGAGAAGAATGTTATAGCTAGAATGGATAGAGTCCCATTATATGAGCATTTCATTATATTTCCCACTAAGTATCATTAAAACATCTAACAAAGCTCTGTCACACTTGAGCTATCTATAAATGAGGAGGTTGGATTAGATAATCTCTAAGGTCCCTTACAGCTCTATATTCTATGATTCTATAAGCCTATATGTTTAATTGAGAGTCCACATTATAAAATATGCAAGATCCTTTCCTAGTGGGTATTATGAGATGCCAAATACAAGCCTCAAGTGGATTTGACTTTGATTTTTTAAAAAAAATTATTAAAAGTATTGTGTTTTAAAGAAGAAGAAAAGCCCTGATCATATGTTAGACTGAAAGATCTCTAAAGTCCCTAAAATTCTCTGATCTTATACTCAAAAATACATTCTTTGCTATGTCTAAGACATGTTTTAATATTAAAATATTGCAAAATTAAAATAAAACCATGTTCCTCCTCCTCCCCAGTCCATTTGGGGGGGGGGGGTGGAGTGTTGTAGACAGCATTTGTTTACCTAATATATACATGAATAACTTGCATTTTGAAGGTAAGAAAAATGAACATGGGGGGCGGAGCCAAGATGGCGGAGTAGAAAGACGCACATATATTAGCTCCGAACCCACAACCCATAGAATATCTGTAAAAAAGAACCCCCGGAGAATTCTGGAGCAGCAGAAGCCACAGAACAATGGAGCGGATGAGATTTCTGTTCCAGAGAGCCTGAAAACCTCTCGCAAAAGGGCCATCGCGCTGCGGATATGGAGCAGAGTCCAGCCCTCCTTGGCCACGTGGCACCAAGAGGAGCAGATTCGAGCATGCTTCAGGGACAGAATCTCCAGCAGCCGCATGGGTCCCTCCACCCACAGGTGACAAGGGTCAGTGAGAGGGTCTCTTTGGCGGGTCGAGAGGGGAGTGGGGTGCCCCCATAAACTCAGGCCCCCTCGGGAGGCAGCAGCAGAGGCAGAAGCAGACCAGGGCTCCCCAAGCAGTCAGGAGCCTAGATCCATTGTTGAAGGTCTCTGCATAAACCCCCTGAGGGAACTGAGCCTGTGAGGTGGCCCTGCCCCCACCTGAGCGCCTGAACTTAATCTCACACTGAATAGCAGCTCCACCCCTGATGAAAGCCCTGAGGCTGGGAAGCAGCATTTGAATCTCAGACCCCAAGTGCTGGCTGGGACGATCTGGAGGTGAAGTGGGTGTGAAGAGAATATTCAGAAGTCAAGTCACTGGCTGGGAAAATGCCCAGAAAAGGGAAAAGAAATAAGACTATAGAAAGTTACTTTCTTGGGGAACAGGTATTTCCTCCCTTCCTTTCTGATGAGGAAGAACAATGCTTACCATCAGGGAAAGACACAGAAGTCAAGGCTTCTGTATCCCAGCCCACTCAATGGGCTCATGCCATGGAAGAGCTCAAAAAGGATTTTGAAAATCAAGTTAGAGAGGTGAAGGAAAAACTGGGAAGAGAAATGAGAGACATGCAGGTAAAGCATGAACAGCAGGTCAGCACCCTGCTAAAGGAGACCACAAAAAATGCTGAAGAAAATAACACCTTGAAAAATAGGCTAACTCAATTGGCAAAAGAGGTTCAAAAAGCCAATGAGGAGAAGAATGCTTTCAAAAGCAGAATTAGCCAAATGGAAAAGGAGATTCAAAAGCTCACTGAAGAAAATAGTTCTTTCAAAATTAGAATGGAACAGATGGAGGCTAATGACTTTATGAGAAACCAAGAAATCACAAAACAAAACCAAAAGAATGAAAAAATGGAAGATAATGTGAAATATCTCATGGGAAAAACAACTGACCTGGAAAATAGATCCAGGAGAGACAATTTAAAAATTATGAGACTACCTGAAAGCTATGATCAAAAAAAGAGCCTAGACATCATCTTTCATGAAATTATCAAGGAAAACTGCCCTGAGATTCTAGAACCAGAGGGCAAAATAAATATTCAGGGAATCCACAGAACACCGCCTAAAAGAGATCCAAAAAGAGAAACTCCTAGGAACATTGTGGCCAAATTCCAGAGTTCCCAGGTCAAGGAGAAAATATTTCAAGCAGCTAGAAAGAAACCATTCAAGTATTGTGGAAATACAATCAGGATAGCACAAGATCTAGCAGCTTCTACATTAAGGGATGGAAGGGCATGGAATAGGATATTCCAGAAGTCAAAAGAACTAGGACTAAAACCAAGAATCACGTACCCAGCAAAACTGAGTATAATACTTCAGGGGAAAAATTGGTCTTTCAATGAAATAGAGGCCTTTCAAGCATTCTTGATGAAAAGACGAGAGCTGAAAAGAAAATTTGACTTTCAAACACAAGAATGAAGAGAAGCATGAAAAGGTGAACAGCAAAGAGAAGTCATAAGGGACTTTATTAAAGTTGAACTGTTTACATTCCTATATGGAAAGAAAATATTTGTAACTCTTGAAACTTTTCAGTATCTGGGTACTGGGTGGGATTACACACACACAAATGCACACACACACACATACACACACACACACACATAGAGACAGAGTGCACAGAGTGAATTGAAGAGGATGGGATCATATCTTTAAAAAATGAAATCAAGCAGTGAGAGAAATATATTGGGAGGAAAAAGAGAGAAATGGAATGGGGAAAATTATCTCTCATAAAAGAGGCATGCAAAAGACTTATTAGTGGAGGGATAAAGAGGGGAGGTGAGAGAAAAACATGAAGTTTACTCTCATCACATTCCACTAAAGGAAGGAATAAAATGCACACTCATTTCGGTATGAAAACCTATCTTACAATACAGGAAAGTGGGGGATAAGGGGATAAGCAGGGTGGGGGGGATGATGGAAGGGAGGGCATGGGAGGAGGGAGCAATTTGAGGTTGACATTCATGGGGAGGGACAGGATCAAAAGAGAGAATAGAAGTAATGGGGGACAGGATAGGATGGAGGGAAATATAGTTAGTCTTATACAACACGACTATTATGGAAGTCATTTGCAAAACTGCACAGATTTGGCCTATATTGAATTGCTTGCCTTCCAAAGGGAAGGGGAGGGGAGGGAGGGAGGTAAAGAAGTTGGAACTCAAAGTGTTAGGAACAACTGTTGAGTAATGTTCTTGCCACTAGGAAATAAGAAATATAGGTAAAGGGGTATAGAAAGTTATCTGGCCCTACAGGACAAAAGAGAAGATGGAGACAAGGGCAGAGAGTGATGATAGAAGAGAGAGCAGATTGGTGATAGGGGCAATTAGAATGCTCAGTGTTTTGGGGTGGGAGGAGGGGACAAAAGGGGAGAAAATTTGGAACCCAAAATTTTGTTAAAATGAATGTTAAAAGTTAAATAAATAAAGAAAAGAAAAGAAAAAAGAAAAAAATGAACACGTAAGAAAAGGACTGGTCAAGGAGAGCTAGCATTCACCTTCATGGTGGGTTACATAAAAATATGTTAATATTTCCCATTTGGTTTTTATCTCAAAAGTGGAGGCTTGGTGAATCTTTTCAGGCTGTGAGTGACCAAGGGATTGATACTATTAGGTGATGAAGTCTTTTGTTTGGCTGAGGCTCCTCAAGGACTGGTGATTTAGGAGAGGCAGAGCTGGAATTTAGTGTGCACACAAAAAGTTCCAAAACAAGATAAATCAGGCTTTTCCTTGGCTTCTTCATATTTTAAGGGATAATGAATTCCTAGTCAACTGGTCATTCCACTTCAAGATACCCATTCACCTAGAATCAAGGAAGCAGTCTGCTCTCCAGACTACACTAATCTGTACCTCAAAACAGTTCTCACTTAAAAGCAGCCAGGTAAAAGCCTTTTTAGCCCACTAGAACACTCTAGGAGTAACCCCTAGTACCAGCCCCTCAGGTATTTTTTCCTAGTTTCCCTCACTGAGGGAAAGTATATCCCTCTTGTATATTAATTTTAATTTTAAAAAAAGAAATCCACCAAAGGAAAAAAATAGATTTCACTTTGTTCAGTTAACAAATTAAATATATGTATGTATGTATTATTATATGAGATTTTATATATATATACATACATATGTATATATATGTATATATATACACATAAATATATATAAAATCTTACATATATATTATAGTAGCAATCTCCCAATATTAGAAAAAAAAAGAGGGGGGGAACTACTTCATATATATATGAATACTGTAAAAAATTTTCAGAATAAACAATGTCATTACCATAAATAAGGGGACTGATTGCTGTGCTCTGTATGTGTGTGTATATATGTGTATATTTATATGTATATGCAAAAACATCTCATTTGAAAGTTTTTGCTTTCCAAGGGAGCTGCCTAGGAGTCTAGGGCAGAAATGTAAAACACTTAGCCTGGTTTCTCCAGTGCAGCAAGCCAGATTAAAATGTAATTGGGAAATATTTCTTTTCTTTTTTCTTATTTAACAATATTTTCATTTTTCCAATTGCATGTAAAGACAATTTTCATATTTTTTGAAAGATTTTGAGTTTCAAATTTTTCTCCCTCCCTCCTTCTCTGCCCCCTCCAAGAGAGCAAACAATGTGATATAGGTTATACATGTAAAATCATGTAAAACATATGAAAAATATTTTTTAAAAATAAACAAAAATACAGTAAAACAGCTAATATATTTTAAAACTAAATCAACACGTGGCCTACAAGGATATTTATTTATTGATTAGTGGCCTCTGTTTCTGTTTGAGTTTGACACTACTCGTCTAGGGAAGGAGCTAATGTTCTAGGAAAGTGAATAGATGAGGGAGCTCCACATCTGGTCACAACTGGCACTAGTTCAAGACAGAATAGGGAAGACCATGATCTTGGGAAAGGACAAATCCAACATGCTCTAAGGCAGAGGTTTTTGAATGTTTTGGTTTTAGGACCCCTTTACACTCTTAAAAGATATCAAAGACCTACCAAAGAGCTTTTGTATATGTGAGTTGTATCTGTTTGGGATAATCACCATATTAGAAATTTAAATATGTTAGTATTATTATAAACATAATTTTGACCTTTTGGACATTTTGAAAGGATCTCTAGGGAACCCATGGTTCCCCAAACCACACTTTGAAAACTACTGCTCTAAGGACTGGGTGCTCAATGGTTATTCCCTCCATTACAAGTATATTAAGGAAATCGGAAAACAGTACCTAACAAATGGCTATTCTTTTCATAGTTCTCTGTCTTTTTGGTACTCTCTCCCCTCTTTTTTCTTGCACTTTCTCTTTTGGAGACATTACTGATCTTTCAATGGACATTTTTCATAGAATTTCTGCCCAAATCCAAATAAAAAAATCTCCATTTTTGGACTTCCTATTTTTTGATGATCAGAAGAGTCCCATCCAAGTGCCAACTAATTTTCGGTGTTGGCCTCAACATTGGACTTATGTTCATGTGAGATTGCTTAGGTAGGAGAGGTATGAGGTTGGTGGAGAATACAATTGTTCTTTGATCTAGCAGAGAGGCTCTATGACTAAGGGGAAGATTTCTTTAACTCAGCAGGGGAATTCAAAATTCCTCCACTAAATTTTCAAAGGTCCAGCAACCTATTCACTTGGTCTGGGAGTTCCTCTGTTTTGTAGTCACTGTCAATCTACTATTACATGTTTATATTCCTCAAGGTCCCAGCTGTTCCTGGGAACTCCTTTGTTACTTGGCCCCAACTCCATTCCCTGTGATCTCTGGGAGTTCATGGGAGAACATGGTTACTCAGTGAACTTTATTCTTTAGATGTGCTATACTGCCATTCAGAATTCTTTCTAATAAATCAGTCAATCAACCCATAAAGGGCCCGTGTTTCCCAAGTCACACAATCAATTCCAAGCTTCTTTTTTAAAAAATTATTTATTTATTTTTAGTTTTCAACATTCATTTCCACAAGATTATATATGTGTAGTTATGCAAAAGATTTCCATAAAAGTCATGTTGCGAAAGACTAACTATATTTCCCTCCTTCCTATCCTGCCCCCTATTTATTCTATTCTCTCTTTTGACCTTGTCCCTCCTCAAAAGTGTTTATTTCTAATTACTCCCTCCTCCCATTTGCCCTCCTTTCTATTATCCCCCCACACCCCTCTTAATCCCTTCTCCCCTACTTTCCTGTAGTGTAAGATAGATTTTTATACCAAATTGAGTGTGCGTGTTATTCCCTCCATAAGCCAAGTGTGATGAGAGTAAGCTTCACTTTTTCCCTCTCACCTGATGCCTTTTTCCCCTCCATTGAAAAAGCTTTTTCTTGCCTCTTTTATGAAAGATAATTTGCCCCATTCCATTTCTCCCTTTCTCCTCCCAATATATTCCTCTCTCACCCCTTAATTTTATTTTTTTAGATATCCCTTCCTATTCAACTTACCCTGCATCCTCTGTCTATATGTATATAATCCCTCCAACAACCCAAACACTGAGAAAAGTTTCAAGAGTCACAAATATTATCTTTTCATGTAGGAATGTAAACAGTTCAGCTTTAGTAAGTCCCTTGTGATTTCTCTTTCCTGTTTATGTTTTAATGCTTCTCTTGATTCTTATGTTTGAAAGTCACACTATTCAGCTCTGATCTCATTAAGAATGCTTGAAAGTCCTCTATTTCATTGAATTACCATTTTTTTCTCCTGAAGTATTATACTCAGTTTTGCTGGGTAGGTGATTCTTGGTTTTCATCCTAGCTCTTTTGACTTCTGGAATATCATATTTCAAACCCTTCAGTCCCTTAATGTAGAAGCTGCTGGATTTTTTGTTATACTAATTGTTTTTTCCATAATACTCAAATTGCTTCTTTCTTGCTGCTTGCAATATTTTCTCCTTGACTTGGGAACTCTGGAATTTGGCTAAAATATTCCTAGGAATTTTTGTTTTCAGTTCTCTTTCAGGAGGTAATTGGTGGATTCTTTCAATATTTATTTTACACTCTTGTTCTAGAGTATCAGGGCAGTTTTCCTTGATAATTTCATGAAAGATGATGTCTAGGTTCTTTTTTTGATCATGGCTTTCAGGTAGTCCCATAATTTTTAAATTGTCTCTCCTGGATCCATTTTCTAGGTCAGTTGTTTTTCCAATGAGATATTTTACATTGTCTGCTATTTTTTTCATTCCTTGGGCTTTGTTTTATAATTTCTTGATTTTTCATAAAGTCATTAGCTTCCATCTGCTCCATTCTAATCTTCAAGAAATTATTTTCATCAGTGAACTTTTGGATCTACTTTTCCATCTGGCCAATTCTGCTTTTTAGGGAATTCTTCTCATTGGCTTTTTGGATCCATTTTGCCATTTGGGTTAGTCTATTTTTTAAAATGTTATTTTCTTCAGAATTTTTTGGGGTCTCCTTTAGCAGGCAGTTGACTCATTTTTCACGATTTTCTTACATCACTCTCATTTTTCTTCTCAATTTTTACATCTCTTACTTGATTTTCAAAATCCTTTTTGAGTTCTTCCATGGCCTGAGACCAATTCATATTTTTCTTGAGGCTTTGGATGGAGGAGCTTTGACTTTGTTTTCTTCTGTTTGCATGTTTTGGTGTTCCTTGTCACCAAAGTAAGATTCTATAGTCTGATTCTTTTGCTAGTTTTTGCTCATTTCCTCAGCCATTGACTTGACTTTTGAGTTCTTTGTCAAGGTCTGCTTCCAGAGGGTGTGTGTGTGTGTGTGTGTGTGTGTTTTCAGCCCTTCCATTCCCCTACAATTTGTGGGCTGGGAGCTCCAGAAACAGTGGCTGCAGCTGCCTCTGCTGCTACTGTGGCTGCCTCAGGTTCCTTCACCCCCTACCCCCGAGTCATCCCTCCACCCTCAGCTGCCCTGGGGCTAGGGCCACATCACTCCACTCTCCTGCACTGGTCCCACAGTTTTTTCCCACTGACCTTCCAATTTTATCCTCAGCATTTTGGGGTCATGAAGTTTGGAAACCACCACAGGTATGAGAGATTTAGTCTCCCCAAGGCCTGCTCAGGTGCCCTCTGTGCACTCATGGCCCACACTGGACTGTGCTCTGCTCCCAGCATAGTGTGATAGATACTTCCCTTCAACCTTCCAGGCTGTCTTGGTCTGGAGGTTTGCTTCACTGGGTCATTCTGTGGGTTCTACAGCTCCAAAATTTGTTTAGAGCCATTTTTTACAGGTATTTGGCTGGGCTTGGCAGAAAGAAGCACTCTAGAAATTCCATACTATTACTCCACCATCTTCCAATTTCAAACTTCTTAAGAGGGTAGTGTTTGGGGGACTGGGGAAAAAACAAGAGAGAGAGAGAAAAAGAGAGAGAGAGAGAGACAGACAGACAGAGACAGAGACAGAGAGACAGAGACAGAGACAAAGAGAGAGAGAGACAGAGAGAGACAGAGAGGCAGAGAGAGAGACAGCTCTGGAGGAGGTAGACATGAGGCACACCTTAAATGATTAGTAGGATGTAGACAGACAGAAGAAAGAGATGAGATAGTCCAATGTACAGGCAAGAAGAATAGAAGAGGAAAAACACTGTGGGTCCAAAAGGTAAGTATGACAAGAATGGTGTATGGAACAAAAATAAGTTTGGATAGATTAAGATGGGAAAATCAGGCATAACAAAATTAGATTTGATATGATAGGAGGCCAGGAGCCATTGAAGCCTTTTAAGTAGAGGAGGGACACAGTAGTGGTATCTGTATGAAGAACTGGAAGAAACAGATATTTTACCAGTCTGGGCACATCTTCTGCATTGTATAGATCACAACCTTTGTACGCTTTTTCATTCTTTATGACTCTTATAGACATTTTTTCATATATCCTCCATAAAGGCTCTGCCTGAGGTACTTGCTTGTGGCTTCTCTCTAACTTCCTGCCTTTCTCTTATTCTTTTTATGTCTTAGAAGCTATTTCCTCTCACAAATATCCTCATAAATTTTTTTAAGATAAAATTTTATTTATCTCTTTTGTTTTTATATCACATCACTAAAGGGGCCATGCCCTGGCTACTTCTTAAACAGACCTATCCAATGAATGGGCATTACCTCACCTTAAGTGAGTACCTGTAAACACCTTGGCCTAAAGGGCCCAAGGTCTCCCAGTGCATCCTGGGTCATCTCCAGTCATCCTAATGAATATCTGGTCATTGAATTCAGATGGCTCTGGAGGAGAAGTGAGGTTGGTGACCTTGTACAACCCTCCCTCACTCAAAACAGTCACATGCAAGTCATGTCATCATTTCTCTGATGGCATGGTCTTCTTTGAAAATGAAGGATGAACACAACACAATCTTAAGAGGGACCTTGAGAGTGTCCTTGTATCTCTTCTTTTGACCACCTTGTGAATGTTTGCCCTGTGTGAGTTCTCCATAGAGCAGTCTTATTGGCGAGTGTACATTTTGCATTTGAACAACATGACCAGGTCATTGGAGTTGCTCTCTCTGAAATAGTTTGAATGTTTGGTGGCTTAATTCAAGTAAGGTGTCTGGTACCTTGTTCTGCTAAGTAATCTTCAGAATCTTCCTAAGACAGTTCAAATGGAAGCGATTCAGTTTCCTGGCATGGCACTGGTAGACTGCTCATGTTTCACAGGCATACAATGAGATCAGCACAATGCCTCTGTAGACCAGTTTGGTAGTCAGTCTATTACTTCTTCTCTTTCACATTTTCCTTCAGAGTCTTCCAAATACTGAGCTAGCTCTGGTAAGGCTTGTGTGTACTGTTAATGTATCTTTGCTTATTGTTAATGTAATTTTGCTTCTTAATGGGAAGATCTTAGATCACATGGAAGTATGAGTCACATTGGAACCTGTGGTGGGAGAAGCTTGCTGAATGGCTGGAAAAGGAAGAAACTGAGCTAGAGCAGAGCTGAGAGGAAATTAGTAAGAGAGTGATCAGAGCTAGGAAGGATGCAGGCTGCTGGCTAGCATGAGTGAAAGAGCTTGTTTACGATTTTGATTAAAGGAAGCTTGCTTGTGATTTGTTTAAGGGGGCCAGTTTGTGGGAAGCCAACAGGGAGGTGTTGGGGATGGTGTTGTCCTCTGCATTGTTATTGCATATAGATTATGATAGATTTGGCTTTCTGGTGTCTGAATAAACATTTTTCTTCTGCCTTCTATATGGAGAGTCTGTTATACTTTGTGACAGAGAACTATACCAGCATATTCATAGTCACCACTAGTGCTGTGAATATTGCCTCCGTGATACAGTGTGTCAACCTCATTGCCAATGTGTACGTCCCTGGAAATTACATTACCAAGGTAAGTGACCTTATCCCCAGCATTCAAAACTTCTCTATTTGTTATAATTGATGGTTCCATGTATAGATGGTGTGGTGGTGGCTAGCTGATGAAGCACCTGTGTTTCCTTGGTGTTAATTGTTAGATTAAAATTAGCACATGCAGCAGAGAATTAATCTGTACTTTGTTGCATCTCAGCTTCAGAGGCTACATTGAATACACAATCATCTGCAAACAGAAAGTCATGCCCACTCCCTTCACATTGGTCTTGGCTTGTAGCTTTTTCTAGTCACAGGACTGTTCAGCATGGTGTGCACACACCAGAGAAGGTATTGTGCTCTATGAGCAAAGAATTGAAACAGTTCAAAGGAAACAGAGGATGAGCAAATTTAGTGTCCTTTGTGCTCGAACTGTAGTAGAGCATTCCAAGCTCATGTTGGTCTAATCAGCCATAGCCATATTGAAACTTGACTCTTGTCATTTTGGTTCTCTTTGAGAAAGAAGGACAACAACCATTATATCCTAGGTACTCAAGATACAAATACAAAGAATGAAATAATTCTTAATTTCAAAGAATGTACATTCTATGGGGGAGATAATACATATACTACATACATAAATATATGTATGTGTGTGTGTATGTGTGTGTGTGTGTGTGTGTGTGTGTGTGTGTGTGTGTGTGTGTGTGTGTGTGTATATATATATATATATACTAATGTTGAGGTTGAGGTGCTTGGAAGCCCAAAATACCAGTACCCCAGGTCTTGCCTGAATGAATTCGACTCAAGCCTTCTTTTAGCCAAACAAAAACAAAATTTATTTAAGATCCACTATATTGAGTTTTCTCTTAAGAAGCCTCACCATTTATGATGCTTGTATGACAAGAGGGCTAGATAGAATCTGAGCACTTTCATGGAGATAAGAAGCATCTTATATACAGAAAGACTGTGGGAGGGATGTAAGAGTGGTCTACTAGTCTGGGGTGATGGGAGCAAGGGTTTAGGGAGGGTCTTGAGGAGGATCTTTATGGCACTGGGGTGTCTAGAGGTCAGAACCAAGGGAGTAGGATTCTGATGTGATCAAGGGTGGGAAATAGCCAGGGGCCTTGTAGCACCAATGTGATATTCACAGAACCTATGATGGCCATGAATATCCTGGTGCAATTGTGAATGGTGAAATGACAGAACCAAAATATTTATGCAGACACCAGAAAGCCAAATCCATCATAGTAACAAAAATCTACACATAATAACAATACAGAGGACATCCCCAAGTCTTTCCTCTGCTAGGCTTCCCACAAACCAGTTCCATTAAACAAATTAAAAGCACTCTCTCCTAAACAAAATCATGGACAAACTCTTTCACTCACACTAGGCAGCCACCTGTATCCTTCCTAGTTCTGACTGCTCTCAGAACTTACTTCCCCTTCCTGCTCCACCTATTCAACAAATTCCTCCCACCACAGGCTCCACATGACTCAGACTCATGTGACTCAGGTTTCCATGTGACTTAAGCAGGTCACATGGGCCTCTTAATGAATGGAAAAGATCTTTCCAATTAAATTACCATTACAGGCATCAGGAGGTAACAGACAATGGAAGGCTAGACTCTATTAAGGGTAATGAAAGGCATATGGCCTCAGGCAAATGCCAGATTAACTGGGAAGAAGAGTTCAAGGGGGTTCCCAGAGCCTATACCCTGTATATATGTGTGTGTATATGTATACACACATATATACAGGACATATATATATATAATATATATGTGTGTGTGTATGTATAAATGTGTGTATATACGTATATGTGTGTGTGCATATAAAATAAGGATAAGATAGTTGAGTACAAGTTACGTAGGGAAGGAGAAGGTCAGAAAATACTTTGTGTAGGAGTTGGTACTTGAAATGTTGCTCTTCTCCCCACCCAAGGTTCTAAATGGTTTTTATTAATTTTTTATTTATTAAATTAAATTAATTAAATTAATTTTTAATTTACTTCCCATATCTATTTTGCTACAAAGTTGAGGCCTTATCTGTGTAAAATAGCTCTAGTCAAGCATTTCATTCAAGAAGAAAGATGGTATTGTTCCACATCTGATACCAGCTAGCTAACCAATCTCGGTACCCACAAAATTATTCTTATAGACAGAAAACTAAATATGTTCTGATCAAAACTTTGTGAAGGATGGACATGAGTGACAGTTAGAACATTATTGATTTAAGACTTTTTACAAACAACAATGAGCTACATGATCTCAGACCTTTTTTTTTTTTTTTTAGCCACACATTATACAATGAATTCCAAACTAGAAAGTCACTGGTCCAATAAAATCATTATGAAAAAGCTGTACAACAGTTGTAAATAATAAGTACTTTTTATCCAATCATTTGTAACTGGTTTTATGTATTATAGTGGTGCTTTCAGAAGTCATAAGCCTGCCATAGACCACAAATTTAAGACAAAACTATACTAGACCAAATGTTTTCATGTTAGCTTATTTTGAGATCTCAATAAATTTCAAATAGATTTTATGAATTTTTCATATGTATAATCTGTATAGATCTGGTGTGTTCTTATCCCAATTTCACCTTGTCCTGATAAGTGAGGTCTCTAGAAGGCTGGCTATGCAACTCCCTCTCTCATCAATGATTCTAGGGGATCCTCTTGAAGGATTGGGGTTTTCTAATGTCATTGACTTGAAGCCATACTTTGGTATGTTCTCCCCACATTAACTGCCAGTTATATAGTTAGTATTTTCCTTATATTATTGATTGACTAAGAGATTAGTACCCTAATATAATTTAACCAGTTAATATAAATTAGCTTTTATAAACGGATATTGACTGAAAAGATATAGTGAGAATAGGACAAATTACACTCCTAAATTGGGGATGATTCCCTCTACCATCCCAATACCATCTCATTTCCTAGAGAGGATGGACTCAAAGATGCTTGTTATAAAAGATTGGTTCCACCAAGTTGTCTATCAAATGTGGCATAGCTGCTAGAAGTCACTCTAGAAAATTAGGGTCTATGATATGTCAGACATTGAGCTAAGTGCTATATTCACAGATTCACTGCTGGTTTGGGTGCCTCAGATTACTCGTTGAGGCCACGTTGGTGGTAAACTCTGACATGGGTTCCTATCTCTGGACCTTTGTCACTGTCTCCCAGTGTGCAAAATTGCTGATTTCCAAGGCTTTGATACCATTTTATGTTGAGACCCATGCATGCTTGTCTGTGATTTTCTGAACTGTAGGTCCCCAGAGGACAGTGTAGAGACCTTAGGTAGAGTCCATAAATTAGGGACTGTAGGAGGGGAGAGGCTGGAGACTAGTGGGGGGGTAGCTCTGGGTAAGGGTCAACAACCCTGGCAAGTAGGGACCAGTTTAGGTTATGCAAGTTCCTTTGGCCATTCTGGGTAACATTTTCTCCAAGGCCAGTCCTGGCATGAGACATTAAGTTGTGTTTTGAAGGAGACAGAGATTATGATGGAGTACACTCCAGAGATGAGATCTGTCTGTCTGTGTTTGTCCTTTGTTTTTGAAGTAGACCATGACACCAGAGAAATGATGACATGACTTTCACTTGACTTTGTTCTGAGTGAGGGAGGGCTGTGCAAGGTCACCAGCCTCACTTTCCCCTCCTGAGCCATCTGGATCCAGTGACCAGATATTCATCAGGATGATTGGAGAAGGCCCAGGATGCAATGGGAGACCTTGACCTGTTCAGGTACTCACTTAGAGTAAGGTAAAGCCATTCATTGAATAAGCCTCTTTAAGAAGTAATCAGGAAATGGCCTCTTTAATGAGGAAAAAAAATAAGAGTAAATCAAACTGGGAGAGAAAGAGCAACAGTTACTATTGATGATCCAGTACAAAGTCACAGAGATGAAATATTGTATGGAAGGTTGACTTGGATGTATAATATTCTACTAACAATCCTAGTGTCATAGTTCACCTTGTGCCCTCCTACCTTATTCTTTCCTCTACAATGATTTCTGTCTAAAATAGAAGCAGGAGAGAAGCCCACTCAATAACTCTGTGAAGTAGGCGTTATTATAATCCCCAATTTATTGAAGAGGAAACTAAGGTTCAGAAAGTGAGTTTTTAATGGGTTGAACTGACCATGTATCCTTTCATCACAGCTCTTTCAGTATAGAGCAGGTGTATATAGCAGAGCCCAGGAATGGGGGCAACTTGTGTACAAGGACAAATATCATCATAATAGCCCTTACCCTACATTTACATTTATACTTATTCATTTTCACTGTTTCAAGGCTGAGTTCCAAAGTCTCTCTAAAGCTCCAGACTTGCATCTACTCACTTTCTTTTCTAACCTAAATCACCCTCCCCTTCACTCTCCCTCCAAACTTTATTGTTCATTATTGGATTACACTGATGGCAAACTACCTGTCCTTCCATGGTTCTACTGCTATTGAATACATTGCAGTTCCCAGGCCAGCTTCCCAAACCACAAAATAGCATCCACTAACCCTGAGGCGACTTTCTGATGCTCTTACTATCCCAGCTGAATTGCAAACACCTGTTCCTCCACCCGTAGAGGCCCCAGGCTATGGCTGCTGACTGGAGACTAGCTCTTCCATGATGAGCCCATCTGTGCCTCCCTTTCTCCCCTTCAGCCCAATAGTATCTTAAGCTCTTAACAGTTTTGTTCTATGTTCATTAGAAAGCAGCAAAATTTCTCTCCTATTGTGGTATAAAGAGGGACATGTACTTTGCCAATACCTCGATAGCTTTGATAAATCTTTCTTCCCAAGATGCTACTGCCAAAGGGTATGTAGATTCTAAATATATAAAAGCAGAGTTTTCGAAAGGAACATTAAGGAAAAAAGAAAAAAATGGCACTTGTTATGTGAGTGATGCAGACCTAACCAGACTATGGCCATTCAACTCTACATCCTGGAGGGGTTTTGAAAAGTTTGAAGTTTCTCTCTCCCTCCTGCTGAGGTTGGATAGTCTGCTGGAATAGCCATATTGCTGAATATTGCCACCCACCCTCACTGATGCTGCTTGCACACTCCATCCAGCCCCCACAGCTGCAGATCAGTTGTAACCTGTCGTATTATGTAAGAGCAAAGATCCTACTGAGACAAGAGCAAAGAGTCAAGTTGCCATTCAAATAGTTGAGGCTCCCCAGGACTCTAGACTTCCTGTTTCTCTGACGACATATTAGTCACTATCCCAACCTTTCCAGTTTCTCTAGATTGTCCTCTGGGGCAGAGCTGAGCTAGACTGTACTTGGAATCACAACTTTCCATCCATGGACAAGTCAGGAGACAAGGTACTCTTCAGAGGATTGCTCCTTCTGGATTTGCTTACTTTCATAATCTGTGCTGTTTTACAGAAATGGTTCCAGTTCACAGGAGCATAGCTTTAAGAGCTGAATGAGAACTTGGAGGACATGGTAGTTCAATATCCTCATTTCACAGATAAGAAATTGATTAAATTGACTTGTCTGAAGTCAATTAACCTCTTGGTACCCTGGCCAACTCTCTAAGACTAAGCATTGTAGAACAGCTGCTTATCTACATTGGGTAGAAGGAGTTTCCTCACCAAGAACCCCTTACACCAATAAAATCACAGGTCCAGACCTAAGCGGGGGAAAATCCAAACAAACCCAAGACTAAACCAAAAATGCCAGTGGTTTGGGGCAAAAATAGGCTAGAGAGTAAATAGAACCCCTAGAGTGATAGGAACTAAGCTTCCCATTGATTACTTTTGTGGGGGCAACTAGGTGGTGGTGCTATGGATAGAGTGATAGGCTAGTTTGAATTCAGCCTTAGGTATCTACTAGCTGTGTGACTGGAAAACTCACTTAATTTCGGTTTGGTTCAGTTTTTTCAACTGTAAAAATGGATATAATAACAGTACCTACTTACCTCCCAAGGTTGCTATGAAGATCAAGTGAAATAAAATTCAAAAAACACTCAACACAATGTCTGGCACATAGTAGGCACTTAAAAATACTTATTTTTTTCCCCTTCCTTCTCTCCTTCCTTTTTCCTTTCTTGCTTCCTTCCTTCCTTCTCTCCCTACCTCCCTCATTCCTTCCTTCCTCCCTGTTTTCCTTCTTTCCTTGCCCCCTCCCTCCCCTTTCCCTCTTTTCTTTCCTCCTTCCTCCTTTTTCACCTTCTTTCTTCCTTCTTTGCTTTTCCTCCTTCCTTACTTCCCTTCCCCTAGTAGAATGCAAGTACTTTTAAGATTGAGACTGATTTTTCTTTAATCTGCATATTTGGTGCTTAGCATGATATCTTGTATCTAGTAGGTATTTAATAAATGTTTTGACTGAAATTTAATTGAACATTGACCAAAGTTGGCCATCAATAAGAGACAGAGATGCCCTGACCACATTCTTTTTTTTTCTATCATCATGAAACAGATACTCTCAGTTAAAGGCATAATCAAAGAAGCAGACTATCATCTTAGTCATATATCCTTGAAATGACATCAGATTCAACGAAACTAGTGGTCACAGTAGACAATGATGCTACCTCTATCTTTTAGAAAACTCTAAGATCTTTTCTGAAGGAGAATATGTATTTGCCCAGCTTAATCAGAACCACTTGCCCAGATATCCTCTACTTCATTCTTTATAATAGCCCAAAACCTACTACCAAATTGCCTTCTAAGAAATTCTAAGTCAGGGTCCTCTTGAGCTTTTGTTCCAATGGAAATCACAACTACAGCCTTACAGTCTCTGAAATCAGAGGAGGTACAAATGTAACAGAATATTTCATCTCTTAGAATGAGGGCAATATAACAATAATGAGGTGAACCCTGTGATTCATTTGCCCAAGAATAGGTTCCTACACCCAGTATCTCATGTCCCTTGGTTTTTAAAGAGGAGAGTAGAAGACAGAATGAAGGTATTTAGGCAATATGACAAATTGAAAGGGACTTTTGTGTATTTTCATTTTACTCAGAAAGGTATGAGGAAGCAGAAGGCTGAAAGTGGGATAAAAGATAAGGGGAAAAAATTCATAGCAGTGACAAAAAAATCTAGAGCCTTATGTTTCTTTTAAAAAGCTTTATCTATGTGGTTTCATTTTCTCATCATAGGAATTTATTCCCATTTATCAGAGGTCTCTTGTAACAAAATATAATAATTAAGCAAAATTAACAATCATTGAATTGATTGGATTTAGACTTTATCTAAAAGTACATGCAACATTTCTATTTTCTCTGTCACACAAACTTGAGTAAAAAAGAAAGAGAAGAAAAATAAATTTCTAGTATCAGATCTGCAAAGTCAGCAAAATAAATACCCTTATTGGCTGTACATGTATATACAAATATGTGCACACATGTGTACAGATACTGACCAATCACCATCTCCTCCCACAAGAATGCTCCATCACCTCGCCAAAGCTCAGGTTCAGTTCACATCTACAGCTACCATGTTTTGAGCAACAGAATCCTTCTACTCCTATCCTTGCTAGCATGAAGAAGTTACAGAAGATGAGGTTTTCATCCCAGTTCCCCAAAAGAATTTGGGTTCCTACTCCTCAAAGGGGAGGAACGATGATGTATCTGAACCTCAGTAAAAGATCATGTCCCTTGCAGATACCCAGTATCTGAGTGGGTCCAAATCAAGCAAGATAGCAACTTCCTGCTACAGGCACAAGATAAGAAATAAGGCTGTATGTACCATATGTGGTCTGAACAGGATTTGCAGAACTCTGAGCCTCTTGCCTGCATGTCTCTGATTACCTAATCTTCCTGCCAACATGGCACTTTTCCTCTTTATAATCCCTTAGCTCCGCCTGATTGCGTGTAGCACCAATGTGATATTCAAATTGCCTCTGGAGGCTATGAATATGCTGGTATAATTCTGAATTGTGAAATACAGCAGACTCTCCACATGGAAGACCCAACCAAAAAATTTGTTCAAACACCAGAAAGCCAAATCCATCCCAGTAACAAAGAAATCTATGCACAATAACAATGCAGAGAACAACACCATCCCCAAGCCTTCCCCCTGCAAAGCTTCCCACAAACTAGCTCCCTTAAACAAACTGCAAACAGGCCCTCTTAAACAAAATCACAAATAAACTCTCCCACTCATGCTAGTTACTGCCTGCTCTTTCCAAGCTCTGATTAGTCTGAACAGCTTCCTCTTATTTCTTCTCCAGCTCCACATCTTCTTGTTCCACACATTTAACAAGTTCCTCCCACTACATATAAATTAGGCTTCCATGTGATTTAAGCAGGTCACATAGGCCTATTATTGGATGGGGAAGATCTTCCTATTCCATTAAAAATGCATTAATTCCATTAAAATACATTAACAATGTGATGGAATCTTGCCTCCCTTAAAGAGAAGAGCCCGCTGGGTATGTTACCTCAAATAAACACCTTTATGTGGTTTGGAGATGGAGTCAAGTCTTTTGAGATGATGTCATACCTGATACTGCAACATAGGTTATTCTTCATTTTAATCTTAGATTCATTGTCTTCTGGAATATCATATTTAAGCACTCTGCTCCTTTAATCCAGAAACTACTAAATCTTTCATGATACTGACTGTGACTCCAGGCTATTTGAATTGTTGCAATGCTTGCAATAGTTTCCCTTAACCTGGGAGCTCTTGAATTTGGCCATAGTATTCCTGGGAATTATCATTATAGGATCTCTTTCAGGAGGTGATTGGTATATTCTTATAATGAAAGAATAAAATTCTTTCATTTTATATCCTTCAGTTTACTCTTTAGATATAACATATTGGGGCAATTTTCCTTGAAAATTTCTTGAAATACAATGTCTAGACTCTTTCTTTGACCCTGTCTTTCAGGTATTACAATACATCTTAAATTATCTTTCCTCAGTCTATTTTCCAAGTCAATTGTTTTCCAATGAAATATCTCACATTTTCTTCTATTTTTTCATTCTTTTGACTTTGTTTTATTGTTTTTTGATGTCTCATGGAGTCATTAGCTTCCACTTCCTCAGTTATAATTTTTAAGGAATTATTTTCTTTAGTGAGCTTTTATACCTCTTCTACCATTTGTCCTATTCTGCTTTTTAGGGAGCTCTTTATTTTAGTGATTTTTTTGGGGTGCCTCTTTTGCCATTACACAATTCTGTTTTTTAAGGTGTTACTTTTTCAGTAATTTTTTTGGTGCCTCTATAACCAAGCTATTGATTCTCTTTTTGCAGTTTTATTTTGTCACTCTCATTTCCCCCAAATTTTCCTCTATCTTTATCTCTTCCTTTATATATTCCAGAAATTTTTGTTGGCCTTAGGCCAATTATCAGTTTTCTTTGAAGCTTTGCTTGTAGCTGTTTTCATGCTAGTGGATTCTAAATTTTTGTCTTGGTCTTCCATGTCAGCACAGCAACTTATTATGATAAAGTTCTTTTTTTTTTTAAATTTTTGCTTATTTCTCCAGTCTATTTTTTTTAATTTTATTTATTTATTTGTTTATTTAACTTTTAACATTCATTTTAACAAAATTTTGGGTTCCAAATTTTCTCCCCTTTTGTCCCCTCCCCTCACCCCCAAACACCGAGCCTTCTAATTGCCCCTATCACCAATCTGCTCTCTCTTCTATCATCACTCTCTGCCCTTGTCTCCATCTTCTCTTTTGTCCTGTAGGGCCAGATAACTTTCTATACCCCTTTACCTGTATTTCTTATTTCCTAGTGGCAAGAACATTACTCAACAGTTGTTCCTAACACTTTGAGTTCCAACTTCTTTACCTCCCTCCCTCCCCTCCCCTTCCCTTTGGAAGGCAAGCAATTCAATATAGGCCAAATCTGTGCAGTTTTGCAAATGACTTCCATAATAGTCGTGTTGTATAAGACTAACTATATTTCCCTCCATCCTATCCTGTCCCCCATTACTTCTATTCTCTCTTTTGATCCTGTCCCTCCCCATGAATGTCGACCTCAAATTGCTCCCTCCTCCCCATGCCCTCCCTTCTATCATCCCTCCCACCCAGCTTCTCCCCTTATCCCCCACTTTCCTGTATTGTAAGATAGGTTTTCATACCAAAATGAGTGTGCATTTTATTCCTTCCTTTAGTGGAATGTGATGAGAGTAAACTTCATGTATTTCTCTCACCTCCCCTCTTTATCCCTCCACTAATAAGTCTTTTGCTTGCCTCTTTTATGAGAGATAATTTGCCCCATTCCATTTCTCCCTTTCTCCTCCCAATATATTTCTCTCTCACTGCTTGATTTCATTTTTTAAAGATATGATCCCATTCTCTTCAATTCACTCTGTGCACTCTGTCTCTATGTGTGTGTGTGTGTGTGTGTGTGTGTGCATGTGTGTGTGTGTAATCCTGCCCAGTACCCAGATACTGAATAGTTTCAAGAGTTACAAATATTGTCTTTCCATGTAGGAATGTAAACAGTTCAACTTTAATAAAGTCCCTTATGACTTCCCTTTGCTATTTACCTTTTCATGCTTCTCTTCATTCTTGTGTTTGAAAGTCAAATTTTCTTTTCAGCTCTCGTCTTTTCATCAAGAATGCTTGAAAGGCCTCTATTTCATTGAAAGACCAATTTTTCCCCTGAAGTATTATACTCAGTTTTGCTGGGTACGTGATTCTTGGTTTTAGTCCTAGTTCCTTTGACTTCTGGAATATCCTATTCCATGCCCTTCCATCCCTTAATGTAGAAGCTGCTAGATCTTGCGCTATCCTGATTGTATTTCCACAATACTTCAATTGTTTCTTTCTAGCTGCTTGAAATATTTTCTCCTTGACCTGGGAACTCTGGAATTTGGCCACAATGTTCCTAGGAGTTTTTCTTTTTGGATCTCTTTCAGGCGGTGACCTGTGGATTCCTTGAATATTTATTTTGCCCTCTGGTTCTAGAATCTCAGGGCAGTTTTCCTTGATAATTTCATGAAAGATGATGTCTAGGCTCTTTTTTTTGATCATGGCTTTCATGTAGTCCCATAATTTTTAAATTGTCTCTCCTGGATCTATTTTCCAGGTCAGTTGTTTTTCCCATGAGATATTTCACATTATCTTCCATTTTTTTCATTCTTTTGGTTTCGTTTTGTGATTTCTTGGTTTCTCATAAAGTCATTAGCCTCCATATGTTCCATCCTAATTTTGAAAGAACTATTTTCTTCAGAGAGCTTTTGAACTTCCTTTTCCATTTGGCTAATTCTGCTTTTAAAAGCATTCTTCTCCTCATTGGCTTTTTGAACCTTTTTTGCCAATTGAATTAGCCTATTTTTCAAGGTGTTATTTTCTTCAGCATTTTTTGTGGTCTCCTTTAGCAGGGTGTTTACTTGTTTTTCATGCTTTGCTTGCATGTCACTCATTTCTCTTCCCAGTTTTTCTTTCACCTCTCTAACTTGATTTTCAAAATCCTTTTTGAGCTCTTCCATGGCATGAGCCCATTGAGTGGGCTGGGATACAGAAGCCTTGACTTCTGTGTCTTTCCCTGATGGTAAGCATTGTTCTTCCTCATCAGAAAGGAAGGGAGGAAATACCTGTTCCCCAAGAAAGTAACCTTCTACAGTCTTATTTCTTTTCCCTTTTCTGGGCATTTTCCCAGCCAGTGACTTGACTTCTGAATATTCTCTTCACACCCACTTCACCTCCAGATCCTCCCAGCCAGCACTTGGGATCTGAGATTCAAATGCTGCTTTCCAGCCTCAGGGCTTTGGGTGGGGGCAGGGCTGCTATTCAGTGTGAGATTAGGTTCAGCTGCTCAGGTGGGGTCAGGGCCACCTCACAGGCTCAGTTCCCTCAGGGGGTTTATGCAGAGACCTTCAACAATGGATCTAGGCTCCTGACTGCTTGGGGAGCCCTGGTCTGCTCCTGCCTCTGCTGCTGCCTCCCGAGGGGGCCTGAGATATAGGGGCACCCCACTCCCCTCTCGACCTGCCAAAGAGACCCTCTCACTGACCTTTGTCACCTGTGGGTGGAGGGACCTGTGCGGCTGCTGGAGATTCTGTCCCTGAAGCATGCTCGGATCCACTCCTCTCGGTGCAGTGTGGCCAAGGTGGGCTCAGCTCTGGGTCTGGGATGCAGTGGACCATTTGCGAGAGGTTTGCAGGGCTCTCTGGAACAGAAATCTCATCCGCTCCATTGTTCTGTGGCTTTTGCTGCTCCAGAATTCCCAAGGAGTTCTTTTTTACAGATATTTTATGGGTTGTGGGGTTTGGAGGTAGCATTATGTGTGTCTTTCTACTCCGCCATCTTGGTTCCCACCTGTCTCCAGTCTATTTCTTAACTTTGAACTTTATGTTAAAGTTGGGCTCTGTTAACATAGGGGTGGGGAGACACTGTCCCAAACTTGAGGCTTTTTCATGCTGCTGTTTTCAGAGCTTATTCTAGGGTCTGCAAGTTCCTGGTACTTTTAAGGCAATATGTGATCTGGGGACAGATTTGGTTATTGATCTTTTCATATGTCCTCTTGTTTTCACCCAGGAATGGCCCCTTTTTCCTTGTACCTGCAAGTGCTAGTGCTTTTCTCTGACTTGGAACTGAGATCAGGGCCTCTGCTCCCTGATGACCAATCAGAAATGCTACTCTCTGCCCTGGAACTGTGAACTTCGAACCTCTGTGCCAAAAGCACCTGAAGTTGTTTCCCCTGCTGCTGTTGTGGCAGCTGCCTCCATCCCCACCCACCCTGGGTGTTGCCTTTGCATGCACTCCAGTGTCAGAAACCTCATCTGCTGACCTCCTAAGTTGTCTTTGGCTAGGAAAATGTTACAATTTGACCTCTTGTTTTCAATTTGACTCCAAAATTTGATGTTAGTCATCATTTTAAAGCTGTTGGGCGGGAAACATTGGGAAAGTTCAGCTGGGTTGGTGCCTGTACTCTGACATGTTAGCTCTGCCTCCTTCAATTAATTTTTAATCTGTGCTTTCATAGCCCTTCAACAAATATAATTTTTATTTGCATTGCAATCTGCAAAGGGTGCATTTAATATTTCTATTTTTCTGCATTTTTTTGGGAGGTTTCTGTGTGCTAATACATGTCAATTTTTGTGAAGGTCACATGTATAGCTGAGAAGAAAAAAGTGCACTCCTTTCTATTTCCATTTAATTTTCTTTTTTTTATTAAATTATTTTATTTGTTTTTGGTGTTCTACAATCACTTCCATGTATCTTAGATTTTTTTCCCCTTCCTTTCCCTTTCTTTCCTCTCCCTTCCCCACTCCCTCCCTGAGACGGGGTACAATCTTATATAGGTTCTACACATACATTGCTATCAAATACATTTTCACCTTAGTCATGTTGCAAAGAACAATTAAAGTGATACATTCAGTTTTCACCAGTGGTCTATCATATCCAACTTTTCTAAATTTCTTTTCATTTCCTTCACTTCTCCTTAACACATTCATTTTATGGTTAGATTTATCTAGCTCTGAGAGAAGAAAGTTGAGGGTCCCACTAGTATAGTTTTACTCTGTATTTACTCAAGTAATTCATTTAACTCTTCCTTGAAGAATTTGGAAGTTATGCTATTTGGTGCATATACATTTAGTATCAATGTTACTTTATTTCTATGGGTACCTTTTAGCAAGATGCAGTTTCCCTGTTAGGTTTCTTTCTGCTTTTTTGTTTCATTTCATTTTTTTTTTTTTGTCTGAGATAATGATGGCTACCCTAGCCTGTTTTATTTCAGCTAAAGCATAATAGATTCTGGTCCAGTTTCTGTTTAGACTTTGTTAGTTTCTCTCTATTTCAAGTGTTTCTTATAAACAGCATATTTTTGGATTCTGATTTCTAATGCATTCTGCTATTCACTTCCATTTTATATGAGTTTATTCCATCCACATTAACAGTTATGATTATTAATTGCATTTCTTTCCATCCTATTTTCTTCTTTTTATTCCATTTGAATTCTCTTAGGAAGATTCTGAAGGTCATTTGGCAAAATAAAGTCCTGGACACTGAGGTCCTCTCTTGAGCTGAACTGCCATGCATTCAAACTCTCGTGCAGAGAGTATAGCTTCTATGGACTGGCAAACAGTCCAAATGTCAAAAATATACTTACCTAAAAGCCTGTTTTATGGAGAACTCATGCAAGACAAGCACTTACACACAGGTCAGACACTCTCAAGAGCTCTCTGAAAAAATAACTCACAATCTCTCAAACCTCTTCAAAACAGAAGTTATGCTGCAAAGATGAAGCAACTTCAACTGTCTGCATGGTCTAGGATACCCAGAATCCAAAGGAAGGTTAAAAAGCCCTGTGAATTGACACCCATTGGCCCTGAGCTCACCCACCAGTCCTCCCCCATCACCTATGCTACTAGCAGCAAAGGTACACTATCAGATCAAAAGATCCAAAAGTTACTTGCAATAAAGCCCACTCCTATGCCCTAACCAATCTCCCTCTTTCTTTCTAGTGTTGTGAAAACTTCAGCTCTAGGCTATTAAAGTTTTCTTGGGTAGCAACAGATAGCCCGTAACCCCAGTCCCTTGGCACTAGGGTTGCAAATTTGTGAACTTTCAGTACTGGGACAGACAACTTATGTCAAGTAAACACCATTTATTCAACTATTTATTACATGTCAGGCACTGTGCTGAGAGCTCAATTTTTGATTGAAATATGAGGCAGGGGGACTTTTGGGTCATGTGAGGAACAAGATGGAGGACTAGACTTTTTTTTTTTTTGATCCTCACAATCTTTTCAAAACAGAAATTATGCTGCAAAAATAAAGCAACTTTAATGGTTTCCATTAGGAAAAAAAAATAAGTAGAGGCAGATAGAGGAAAAGACCAACCTCTCACAACTTTAAGTGTAAATGGATTAAGCAATCCAATAAAACAGAAATAATTGGATAAGAAAACAATACCCTACAATTTTTTGCTTATGGGAAGTGCATTTTTAAAAAAGGTAATACAAAATAAAACAAGTGATTAAAAAATCTTACTATGAATTGAGTGAATTAAAAAAGGAGTTGTAATCATCCTATTTGATTAAACCAAAACATTAAGTCAAACATCAAAAAAAAATTAAAATGAATAAAAATGGAAACTATATTATGCTGAAAGGAGCCACAGATAACAAGCCAAAAATCATTAATAAATTTTATATTCCAAATGCCTTAGCATCCAAATTCATAAAGGAAACATTATCTGAGCTATACAAAAAAAAAAAAAAGTTAGCACAATAGTGAAAGACTTTAGTATTCCTCTATTAGTTTTGGCTAAGTCTAACAATAAGATTAAAAAAATGGAAAATATGTAACTGGATAAATCACTAGACAAATTAGATTATATTTAAAAGACTTAGGGTATCTTCTAAGTGGCATGCCAAAAGATTATACATATTTCTCCAGGAACTTTTAAAAAAATTAACCAAATACTAGGGCAGCAAGATATAGCAAACAAATGTAAGAAGACAGAAATACTTAATACATCCTCTACAGATCAAAATTCAATAAAAATGGTAATGGTTCAGAAGCCACATTGAAAAGATATGACCTACATGGATTCTTAACAATGAAATCCTACATAATGAGTGGCTCAAAGAAGAAATCATAAGAACTATAAATAATTACTATTATAGACTTGGTTCTTCTCAGCAATATAATGATCCAAGACATTTGCAAAAGACTCATGATGGAAAATGCTATCCACAACCAAAGAAGGAACTATGGAAGGTTGTCCCTTATTGTTGTGATTCTTCTTTCATATGACTAATGTGGAAATATGTTTAACATGATTGCACATGTATAACCTATGTCAGATTGCTTATTGTCTTGGGGAAGGGAAAAGAGAGGGAGGGAGAAAAATTTGAATCTCAAAATCTTACAAATATGAATGTTGAAAACTATCTTTACATATAACTGGAAAGAATAAAATACAATTAAGTGTAAAATAAAAATAACAAAAATGAAACTATCAATGACTATGTAAAAATGGTAGTGATGAAACAATATACCAAAATTTCAGGGATGCAGCTAAAACAGTCCTCAGGAGGAAAATTATATTTTTATCAGCATACATTGACAAAATAGAAAAAGAGAGAATTAATAAACTGAATATGCATTTTAAAAGTTAGAAGTCCAATAAATTAAGAAAACTAAAACAAACACAAAAGAGAGATACTGAAAATAAGAGAGGGCATAGGTAAATTGGGGAAAAAACATAGAAATGGCAGATAAAACCAAAAGCTGATTCTTTGAAAAGACTAACAAAACTGATAAACTCTTAGGTAATTTGATTATAGAGAGCAGTAAGTTAAATCAATAAAACACCAAATGAACAAGATGAAATCACAGCAAACCCAGAAGAAATAAAAAGAATAATCAGAATGTATTATGTTCGGTCATATGTTAACAAAATCAAGTACACACAAAAAAATAGAGTAATATCTTCAATAATATAAAATGTTCAAACTATAAAAAAGATGGAGATTTTAAAGAAACTAATCTCAGAAAAGGAACTAGATTTTGGTAATAGAGGAAATACCAAAAAAAAAAAAAAACACCTCCTGGTTCTGATGAATTCATGGAAGGATTCTATTAAACTTTTAAAGAATAGTTAGGACCTATACTTCAAAATTTTTCTCAAAAATTGAGAAAGTACATTATTAAATTTTTTTTATGAGACAAGTATAGTCCTAATAAATAAACTAAAGAAAGATAAAATTCAGAAAGAAAACTCTTGGCCAAAATAATTTGTGAACATTGACTAGAAAATTTTAAATGAAATCCTGTTAAACAAACTATAGTGATTTATGTAAGAAATGATTTATTATTATCAAGTAGGATTTATACCAGATAAGCAAGGATGATTCAATATAAGGAAAACATAATTAATCATATTAGAACCCAAAACATCTAAAACCACATGATCATAAAAAACCTTTTTGCAAAGTACAACATTTTTAAAGTGTAGACACGGAAGGATTTTTTTAAAAATATCATGACAAAGAGTCTATCTAAAATCAAAAGCAAGCATCACATATCTTAGTGATACATTAGAACCCTTTATAATAAATGCAGGAGTAAAGCAGGGACACCCACTGTTCTTACTATTATTTGATATAGTTCTAGAAATGCTAGCAACAGCAATAAGAAAAGAAAAAGAAATTAGAATCATAAAGATAGGTAAAGAGAAGATATAACTAGCCCTATGTGCTCTAGACAGAATGATTTACTTGGAAAATCCTAGAAAATCAGCAAAGATACACTAAAATGCAGGATACAAAATAAATCCTCAACAATCCACAGCATCTCTATGTAATATTAACAAAACATAAGAAGCAATAATAGAAAGGAAAATCCCATTGCAAATAAGTCCAAAATGTGTAACATATCTAGGGATTATAAAGTGCTCCTTAAAGAAATTAAAAAAAAAAAACTTAAATGAATTGGAGGAATAATTTTCAGTGCTCATGACTAGGCTAGGGCAATATAACAAACAATGACTCTACTACGAATACTAATTTATACGTTTAATGCTATGCTATCAGATTACCAAGGTGAAACTTTATAGAACTTGACAATATAACAACAGGATGCATTTGAAAAGAAAAAAAAAGCAATAAGATCTAGAATATCAAAGGAAATAGGAAAAGAAGAATGGGCAAAGGGTGGAATAATATTTCCAGACCTCAAATTATATTATAAAGCAACAAATCATCAAAACCCTCTGGTAAAAAATAGATAGATCAATGAAACAGATCAGAGAAAATCAGAAACAAGCTCAATACAGTATTTAATAAAGTAGGAAATATAAATTATCTAGGAAAAATCCACTTTGATAAAAATTGGTGAGAAAACTGGAATGCAGTCTGGTTTAAATTAGATTTAGAGTAACACCTTACTCTATCTTCTGTAATACATCCTAAATGGATATACAACCTTAATATTAAAGATCTTTTTTCTAATATTAAAGAAATACCGATTATATCTCTCTCACAGCTATGAGTAGATGATGTGTTCTTTTTTTATGATAGTATTTTTACAATTACATGTAAAGATAGTTTTCAACGTTCATTTTTGTGAAATTTTGAGTTCCAAGTTCTTCTCCCTCCCTTCCTTCCCCCACCACCCCAAGACCGCAAGCCATTTGATATAGGTGAAACATGTGCAATCATGTTAAACATATTTCCACATTAGTCATATTATGGAAGAAGAATTAGAACAAACAGGAAAAACCATTAGAAAGAAAAAAATAACAAAAAAGTGAAAATGCTGTGGTTTGGTCTGCATTCAGGTCCCTTACTTCTTTCTCTGGATGTAGTTAGCATTTTCCATCAGGAGTCTTATATCACTGGAAAGAGCTAAGTCTATCATAGTTAATAATTCCATAATGTTGCTGTGTACAATAGTCTCCTGGTTCTTCTCCACTCATTTCAGATTAGTCTTTCCAGGTTTTTCTTATAGCACAATAGCATTCCATTACATACATGTCCCATAAGTGGTTCAGCCATACCCCAATTGTTGTGCAACCCTTCAAGTTCTAATTTCTTGCCACCACAAAAAGAGCTATTGCAAATATTTTTTGTACTTATGGGTCCTTTTCCCTTTTTAATGATCTCTTTTGTATACAGACCTAGTAGTGTTATTGCTGGATCAAAGGGTATGCACAGTTCTGTTGCCCTTTGGGCTTAGTTCCAAATTGTCCTCCAAAATGGTTGAATTAGTTCATACCTCCACCAATGATTAACTAGTGTTCCAATTTTCCTACATTTGCCCCAAAATTAATAGTTTTCCTTTTTTGTTATATTAGCCAATCTGATAGGTACTTCAGAGTTGTTTTAATTTGCATTTTCTAAACAACAGCTATTTGGAACACTTTTTCATGATTACAGTGATAGCTAAGAACTGGAAACAAAGTAGATGCCCATCAATTGGGAAATGACTAAACAAATTGTGGTATATGAATGCAATGAAATATCATTGTGCTGCAAGAAGCGTGTTTGATGAATACAGAGAAGTACGGAAAGATCTATATGAACTGATGCAGCGCCAAGGAAACAGTTTACACATCATCTACAATAATGTAAATGGAAAGAACAACTACATACACCCAAATCAAAAATAAATGTAGCAAAATTATAAAGATCCAGCAGGACTCAAATGAAGAGATATGAGAGGAAACCACAACTCATTCCTTGCTGAAAGTGAGAGATTCAAGTGTTACATATGGATATATTTTTGAACCTTTTCAATATATTTATTAGTTGAGTTGATTCCTCCCCTCCCCAAGCCCTTATCTTTCAAAAATACTATTTGATATATGGGAAAGCTCTCTGGAGGTGTAGGAGAAAGGACATTTGGGATAACTATGATGATATAAGAAACAAGATATTAATAAAAACTTAAAAAAATAAATATGAGGCACAGTTCTTGGTTCAGAGTGGGGAAAGGGTACTATGGGAGGTTTGAGAAGAAATTAAAAGGTTTAGAAAATAGCTATGATGAGTGAATCAGTAAGAGTCCACTGAGATATTTATAACATAAATTTGTAGAAGACCCAGTCAGCATGTTTTCATGATTTTCTCCAGTTCCATTCAGAGATACATGAAAAGGAGTAAATACGACAATGTATATTGGGAGTAATACAAGATTGGTTTTTAACCTTGCTCTCACTTTTAGCATCCTGAAGTTAGATCACTCAGGCTTCATGAAGATGTCCTGATAAATGGACTCTCTTTCTGTTCCAGCAGGGTAGCTGTCCTCCACATTGACATCATGATAGTCTGTTGGTCAACAAACATTGCATTGGGCTAAAGACATAGTCTCTGCCCTTAAAGAGCTCATATTCTAAAAGGGTAGAGAATATACAAATAACCAGATACATGCATTATATATGTATATATGTATAAATACACAATATAAATACACACAAAATAAAACTAGTACATCAAAAAAAATGGTATCTGTTGTATTCCACAATCAATTCTGATTCTTCTTGTCTAATTTGCCCCATTGATTCACTCTTCTATTGTTTCTTCTTTTTTTAACTAGTAGCCAATGGATGTGATGCCTACTGCTCTAGTATATACTTTGAGGTCTGAAAGTGCTATTCCTTCCTCATTCCTACCTTTCGTTGTTGTTTTTATTTGAATTAATATTCTAGATGTTCTGCTCCTTCAAATGAATTTTATTATTTCATCTAGGTTTCTGAAGTGTCCTTTTGGTATGCAATTGGTGTATCACTAAATCTATAATATAACTTCAGTAATATTGTCATTTTTTTATGTTAGCATAACCCAGCTGTGAACAAAGAATATTTTTTCCAGTTGTTTAAATTGTTGCTCACTTCTTTAAGGAATATTTGTAATTGTACCTCTACAGGTATTTATTTGAGTGTACTTTCATATATTAATCCCCTCCCTAGTGTTTTGTGCATTTTGTACTTATTTTTAATGTTACTTCCCTTTTTATTATTGCCTTGGAATTCATTATTGCTCTATAGAAATAGAACTGCTTGTTTTTGTAGGTATATTTTGTAGCAAGGAAAGTAAATGAGGCAAATCATAGCTTTACTAAAGCTATGAGCTGCAAAAGAAGCAAAGGTGGTCAAGCTACATAACCCAAATGTAAAGTCCTGCAAATCTGGAGTGGGAGGGTTGACTAAGGATGTATTTGAAATACTTCTGCAAGACAAACCTTCCTCTCTCCACTCCCCACTAAATAAAACCCACCAGATGTGAGCAGAAAATTAGACTTGAAAACATCCCAAACAAAAGAATTGTAAAAAAAAAAAAAAGTAAATAAGTACAAGGGATGCATAAGTAATGAAAGGAATTACCCCGAGTTTAGAGGTATTTTTTAAAGGAGAGGAAGAAAATAGCTCCATGGGAGTAAAAAACAGTTCAAAAAAATAATAAAATACCACCACCACCAGAAAGAGGTTAAACACACACACAAGAGGATAAAGAGGAATTTAAGCAAATTGGAGGAAGAAAGGAAGAACTTAAGTACACAGGATAAATACCCTACACCTCTCCTTCAGCTGAATTCAGGTATTTGAAGGTACAAAGTTGTAGCATGGGAGGAAGCATAAACAGGGAACAGGATGGAGAGGACAGATGCCAAAACACTATTGCTCTTCACACAGAGGTACATATGTTATTTCCCCAGTTAGATTATAAGATCTTTGATGAGAGGCCCTATATCTTATTCATCTTTGTATCATACACAGGGCCTACCCTACATCTTCCGCAAAACTAGCTCTGAATGAATGCTTTTTTTGAAGAAATGAATGAATATATATTTTATAATTAGGCATAATTAATAACTAACATTCCTATGGTGCTTACAATATGCCGGGCACTGTGCTAAGTGCTTTACAATTATCTTATTTGATGCTCACAACTACAGGTCTTGCTCTATTTGCTATACCACCTACCTACCCTTTCCATATAAGAATCATTGTCTCCAAAAGATCTTTGGCTCTTATCAGGAGAGCATGGTGGCAGCTGAAGTGGGAAAGATCTGAACTTAGAGAGTCTTATCATGCAAGATCTCACAAGCAGTCAGTATAACATGAATCAATTCCCCAATGACCTTCACTTTACTAGGCTTAAGATTGGAGGAATGCAAATCCCAATCTTGAAACCTTGTTACACACTACAACTCACATGGATTAAAAGTTAACTCTAACATACTCAGTTAATGTAATAGAATGACATACCTAGGAAGTGCGTATTTAAAAATACCTGACTTGTACCTTTGTCATTCATAATAGGTTATAGGCAGAATAATTAGAACTTCACTTATCAAAAGCCTTACCCTTGAATATGAGCTTAAAATGAATGGAAAGATTCAGAAGTTTTCAGCATTTCCCCCTCTATAAATTTCCACTGGCTGAGTGAGTTGAGTCATTAGATAGATATGACTGGAATTACCGTAGTTTGCTAAGGTATTCTGGTGCACCTTGTGCTTCTGTTTGTCCTTCGTTCTCAAAGACGACCAGGACATCAAGGAGGAGATGCCATGACATGCAAGTGAATTGGATTTAAGTGAGGCAGGGCTGTGCAAAGTCACCAGCCTCACTTTTTCCTCCAAAGCCATCTGGGTCCAGTGGCCTGATAAGGATCAGGACAATTGGAGATGACCCAGGATGCAGTGGGGCACTTTGGCTTTTTAAAGGACTTTGGTGCATCTTAGTCTTAAGTCCAGAGTCAGATCTGAAGAGTTAATGAGGTACAAAAAAAATAAGAACACAAAAATAGCACACACAAAAAACTATGGATAGCAACAGGGAAACAAACCTCTACCAAGGATATGCGTAAAAAAGTGCAGCACTCCAGCTGAACCATTCAAGGGGACATTCCCAGGAACAACAGTCTGTCAGAGAATGAGAAGCCTGTCAGACCTAAAGATCTATTCTTCTGATTTGTCAAGTCACCAAAAATGGTCAGTCACTTAAAGAACAATGTCCTATGGTGTTCAATCTTTAACCTTGTTCAGAGGCAAAGACCTGGGGGAACCATGGGGCTCACAATAAAAGGTAAAAATGGTACTGTAGAAAGTATATGACGTGATTTCAGAGAACAAATGATGAAGCACACTTACCACCCACCTCCTGACAGGGAGACGATGGACTTAGGATGTGCACATGCATATTTGGACAAGGCCAATGCAAGAATTTGTTTTGCTTTTATATTTACTGTTACAACAGTGTTTTTTCTTTCTTTTACAATTTGGGAAGAAGAAGGTAGGAGGGAGAGAAACTAAATGCTTGCTAAAAAAAATATAGTCAGGCTACTTGGTTTTAGGACTTTTTAGGATCTATTTACTTATACTTTCTCTTCTTAGCTTCAAGAGTTTTTGTGAAGGTTTAACTGTTCCTTATTGCTTTCCAAGTCATGTCCAAATTCTTTAACTTAGCTTCAAGTATCTCAAGAGCTTGCCCAACCCTACTCTTTCAATTTTATTTCTTCTAATTGGCCAGTATTCTTCCCTTTCACTGTAATTGTCAGTCTTCATATTCTTTTCCTACCTCACCTCTTCTCTGTCTCTCTGTTTCTCTTTCTGTCTGTGTCTGTCTCTGTCTGTGTCTGTCTCTGTGTCTCTGCCTCTCTCTCTACCTCTCTCTGTCTCTGTCTCTGTGCTCTCCCCCTCCCTCCTTCCCTCCCTCCCTCTGTCTCTCTGTCTTTCTCTCTCTGTCTCTCTCTCTCCCTCCTTCCCTTTCTCTCTCTCTGTCTCTCTGTCTCCCTGTCTCTGTCTCTCTCTCTCTCTTTCTCTCTCTCTCTGCCTGTCAGTTTCCTTCTTGCTTCTGGCCTTGGTTTGCTTTTGTTCCCCCCCCTTACCCCTCTCCACCAAACTCCCCCCCCACCGTGTTTCCTTCGTATAAGATCTCCATTCTTTCCTCCTACTTCTCTGAAATGCTTTTCCTTTTCATTTCCATTTCATAAAATGCTATCTCTCTTTCAAGGCACAATTCACTACCTCCTCCATGACACCTTCTCTGACTATTAGAGTCCACAGTCATCCCTTCATTCTTTGACTTCATAGCACACTTATAGTTGAAATAATTGATGGCACTTTACTCAGAGTTTGAAGTAGGAACTGTCTCCCAATGAAATAAGTTTTTTCCATATAGAAATCATAGCCAGAAGGGATACCCTGCCTCCCCCCACCTATTTAATAAACCAGAGAGTTTGTGAATGGTCCAGGGTCACCTAGCTACTGTGTAAGATGGGATATGAACCCAGTTCTCCTGACTCTAGATTAAATTGTAATTGAGAAATATTTCTAAATTAAATAAAAAATATAATAAAGCATATATATAATGTTAATGTGCTGTTTTCTAAGTCAACATATGCCTGCCGGGATCTTTATGTTCATGTTTGTATCCTCCCCTTTTTATTTGAGTTTGACATAATTGCTCTACTGTATGGTATTTCTCATGTATTACTCTTTTTTTAATGTTATTTTTAATTTATAGAATAAAACAAGCCCTTCCATCATATGGTGTAATAAGAAAGATGATCTAACGTAAAACTGTAAATCTATTTCTTTTAAACATATATAAAGTTATGATATAAATTTCTTTTTCTCCCTAGAGATAGGTGCCACTAGACACAAATACATATATATGTATGTAAAATCATTCTATACATAATTCTATTTAAATGTTACTCCTTTTTCATTCCCCACAAATCCTAATGTTCTTTGGGGTATGTGGTTGATGCTTAATAAATAATTGTTAGATTAAATTGAATTAAAGAATAAAAGTGAGGGCATTTTTGAAAATTAAAAGTGTCATAAAACTATAAAGTGATAATGATGATACTCACTTATATAGCACTTTAGGCTTTACCAAATGCTTTTCTCACAATAATTCTACAAGAATTGCAATATTATTCCCAACCCTAATTATTGTAGCTTTAAAATATTTCAATAAGAATTTCTTGTTGATTGATTTAAATATGCCATCATAGCACTGATTATAGGTCCACATAGATAATAGATGTCTATAGCCTTTTCAACAATAATTATTATTACCATAGTGTTTCTAGATAAGCATCAGTCAAGTGTCCTTCCCCAGAACTATGTGAGAAAGTACTATCATTTTTCTGAGCTGATTACTCTTGATGGTAACACTTCAAAGTCACACTACAGGTTAAAAATAACCTAATTTCTTGATATGGGAGAGGCTGTCATCAGACATTGCTCTGGTCAGATCTCCATATCCTTCTTTCTTCTCACAGAGAGACTTAGATGATTCCCACCCTGACTCCCTGACTGTCCCAGTAGTACAAAGGCAGAACCAGTTATTTCATGTACCAGTTAGGACTTGAAGTTCTAATCCAGAGGAAACACACAAATTCACACAAAAAGGGCTACCTAATGAAGGGATTCCAAACACACTAGGAATTCCTCAGGCAGCCAGGTACTACAAGAGTGTCCTAGCTTTTAAACCACAAAATTCTCCTGCATTAAGCGTTTGTTGGGTTTTTTTTTTTTTTGCAAGCTAGGAAAGTGAAGGTGAAAGTGTCAGACCTTTCCCTTCTGGGTGATGTAGATCAAGCCTAAATACTTCTAGGTAGAGGTAGTCTAGCTGTGTCAAGTGTGAGGAGGTTACTGTCATTTTTAATCCCAAATTTAACAATAAGATATCGTATCAAACTATATCAAACTTATCAAAACAAGATATATGCTCAGACAAGATGATGATATAGACATGAAAAACCAAACAACACAGACTCGACTTTCAAGGAGCTTTCCATCTAACAATAGTCAAGAGATTAAGAAACGGGGTGGGCAAATGGATTTAATTTTATACAAAGAAGTTCAGGTGCAATTTCATTGCATATTATGAACATTGATTGGAAGGTGACAAAGAAAGGTATCTTCCCTGCCCCTTAATAGGTCCATATGACCTGCTTTGAGCCAGCCCACAGCTTGAGTCACATGGAGACAATGCTAGGAGGAGCTTGCTGAATGGGTGGAGGAGGAAGGGTGGAGGCACAGCTGAGTAGAGAAGCTAGGGTGAGTGAAAGAGGGAGTGATTTTCTCTAAGGGAAATTGTTTGTGGGGAAGCCTAATGGAAGAAAGGCTTCGGGATGGCTGTGCTCCCTGCATTGATAATGTATATAGATTTCTTGATTACTATGATGGATTTGTTTGAATAAATGTCTTAGTTTCATCTTTGAGATAGTTTATATTTTGTGAATTTACCCTGGAGGTATGCATACATGTCCATAGTGGCTGCTGTGGGTATCACATTGGTATTACATGATGACATTCCTGCAGAAGTTGGATCAACAATATGATACTAAAAATGAACAGGCTTGATACATTTATTTATTAATTTATTTTGCTTTAAAAAGTATTTTATTTTCTCCCACAATTACACAACAAGAAAATTTGTAGCATTCATTTTAATGAAATTTTGAGTTTCAAATTTTTCCCCCTCCCTCCTCCTCTTCTGATATAGTTTATAAATATGCTACATGTAAAACATATTTCCATATTCATCACGGTTATGGAAGAAGAAACAGATCAAAAGAAAAACAATCATGAGAAAGAATAAAGTAAGTGGAAAAAACGTGCTTTGATCTGCATACAGAGTCTACCAGTTCTTTATCTGGATCTGGACAGCATTTTCCTTAATGAGTCATTCGTCCTTGTCTGGGATAACAGCGTTTCTGAGAAAAGCTGAGTCACTTCATAGCTGATCATTAACTGATGTTGCTGAAACTGTGTGCAGTGCTTTCGTGGTTCTTCTCATTTCACTTTGCATCAGTTTTTACAAGTCTCTCCAGCTTCTCCTGAAGCATGCCTTTTCATCATTTCTTACTGCAAAATAGTATTAGATTCCATTCCTATTCATACCTTCACAGCTTATTCAGCCATTTCCCAATTGATGGCCATCAGCTCAGTTTCCAATATTTTGTCACCATGAATAGGGCTACTATAAATATTTTTGCCCATGTAGGTCTTTTCCCCTTTTTTATGATCACTTTGGGATAAAGACCTAGAAGGAGTATTGTTGGATCAAAGGATATGCACAGTTTGGCTGCCCCTTGGACATAGTTCCAAATTGCTCTCCAGAATGGTTGGATCAGTTCTCAACTCCAAAATACATTAGTGTCCCAAATCTCCTACATCATCTCCAACATTCATTTTCCTTTTTTTCAGATTCACCAATCTGATTGGTGTGAGGTGGTATTTCAGAATTGTTTTAATTTGAATTTCTCTAATCAAAAGTAATTTAGAGCACTTCTTCTTAAGCCTATAGATATCTTTGATTTCTTCATCTGAAAACTTCCTTGATCATTTATCAATTGGAGAATGGCTTGTAATCTCATAAATTTGACAACATATTGTAGGATTCTGGCTTTTGACTCATCTTGCTAACTTCTTCTGTTTTATAGGAGAGTTCATCCCATTCACATTCACAGTTATGATTACTATCTGTGTTTTTTCCATCGATGTATTACGCTACATTTTGTCAGTTAAGTGACTCTTGGTTGTAGTTCTAGTTCCTTTGCCCTCTGGAATATCATTTTCCATGACTTCTGATCCTTTAATGATTCAGCTGTTGAGTCCTATGTGATCTTGATTGTCACTCTCTGATTCCTAAATTGTTTCCTTCTGGCCACTTGTAGTATTTTTTCCTTGACCTGATACTTCTGAAATTTAGCCATAATGTTCTTTGGAGTTTTTATTTTGGGACATATTTCCCATGGTGATTGGTGAATTCTTTCAATGCCTATTTTACCGTCTGTTCCAGGACTTCAGGGCAGTTTTCCCAGATAAGTTCTAGAAAGGTGCTGTCCAGGTCCTCCTTTTGATTATGACTTTCAGGTAGTCCAAAGATTCTGATATTGTCTCTCCTGGATCTATTTCTCAGGTCAGTTGTTTTTTCCAGGAGGTATTTTGCATTTTATTCCATTTTTTCATTCTTTTGAATTTGATTAGTTCATGATATCTCATAGAGTCATTAACTTTCACTTGACCAGTTCTAACGTTTAAGAAGTTTTCTCTCAATTAGCATTTGTACTTTCTTTTCCATTTGCCCAGTTGTACTATTTAAGGAGTTCTTTTCTTCAGTGGATTTTTGCATCTCCTTTTCCATATGGCCAATTCTACTTTGTAAGCAGTTTTCCAAACTGTTGACTCTTTTTTCACAATTCACTTGCATCACTCTCATGTCTTTTTCCAACTTTTCTTTTACCTCTCTTATATGATTTTTAAGCTCTTTTTTGAGCTCTTCTATGAGTTCTTGCTGGGTTGGAGACTATTTCCCATTTTACTTTGGAATTTGTCCATAGGTGTTTTGACATTGCTGTCCTCTTCTGAGTTTGTGTCTTAGATGCTTTCCCTCTCATCATAATAGATTTCTAAAGTCAGATTCTTTTTTTTTTTTTTTGTTTTTTGGCTCTATTTTTTTTGTTTTTACTTTTTTCTTTCTTTTAAATTTGTTCTCTGCTCCCAGGGTAGAAGTGACTCTGTCCCAGACTTCTTGTGCCAATGGATGCAGCCCTGGCTGTTTACCTGGTGCTACATGGGTGTTGCCCTCATGCTACATAGATGAGGGCCACAGGGCCTCTGTTGAGGGTATGGTATGGGGAGAGGCTGGCACTGCTGGAGGCTGTAGGGGTCTGGCATTGTACCTGGTGCTGAACTGGGGTCCCAGTGGTGGTGTCTGGCATATGCTGAGGCCATGTGATTTTTTTCTGTGTTTCCCTGGGGGTACACTGAAGGACGTGGAGGTCTGACCCCTAAAGGATGAGCTGAAGCATGTGAAGGCATGGCCACTGGAGGATACTTGCCTGCTTAGAACCACACTGAAGCATGTGGAGGTCCAGCTACAGTAGGATGCCCATCCACCTGGAACAACATTGAAGCATACAGAGGTCTGGCCACCAGAGGATGCCTGCCCACAAGAGCTGTGCTGAAGAATGTGGAGGTCTGGCTGCTGGAAGACATCTGCCTGCCTGGGGCTACACAAAAGCATGTGGTGGTTCTCAGAGATAGAATCTACCGGTCCCCCAGGCTATGCATGGAGGGTCTTGGTGTTGACATTTGCTTGCTCCACCACACTGCAGCTTATGATCACCCACTGATTTATTGAGGTAGGGCTCACTATTGGCTTGCTGAGAGACTTCCTATCCTGGAATGTGGTTCCCTTTTGCCTGAGGAGCTTGCCAATCTTCCAAGTCTCTGGGGCTAAAATACTGCTATATCCCATCTTTCCACTGTCTCTGCTCCTCCAGGATTTGTTCTGTGGCACCAGTTTATGGTTGTTTGGTTGTTTGGAGGTGAACATGAGAGAGCTTGAGCAATTTACTGTTTACTCTGCCATCTTGGCTCCCAGAAGTTTGCCCCAACACATTTAGTAACAAGATACAGAGCTCTCAAGTTTTTAAATACCCAGGTACTTAACATAGTGCCTGGTATATAATAGGCATTTAATAAATACTTGTTGACCGACTGACTGACCAAAAGGCAGCTAATGAAGGTGGTGAAACCACAGTGGATAGAGTGCTGATTCTAGAGTCAGAATGACTTGCACTCAAATCCTTCCTCCAGAACATTAGTTATGTGATTCCAGGAAAGTCACTTAACCTCTGTCTCCCTCAGTGTCCTCATCTGTAAGAATAATAAGAGCCCCTACCTCCCAAGGTTGTTGTGAAGATCAAATGAGATAATATTGGCATGATTAATATAAATTAACAATAATTATATATGTATAAGAGTATACATATATATCAATATTATTATCATTGTCATCATCTCTTTTGATTGGGGTAGATGTTGTCAGGCAACAAATGGCTTGGATGGATGCATACTCAGAGGTTTCACTGCATCCCATTGAGATCATTGAGAACTGTCTATGTTTGTCCTTTGTTTTCAAAGAAGACTATGACATCAGAGAAATGATGACATGTCTTGTACTTGACTTTGTTTTGAATGAGGGAGAGTTTCCACAATACTTGAATTGTTTCTTTCTAGCTGCTTGCAATATTTTCTCCTTGACCCAGTAACTCTGGAATTTGACTACGATATTCCAAGGAATTTTTGTTTTCAGGTCTCTTTCAGGAGGTGATTGGTGGATTCTTTCAATATTTATTTTACCTTCTGGCTCTAGAACATCAGGGCAATTTTCTTTGATAATTTCATGAAAGAGTATGTCTAAGTTCTTTTTTTGATCATGACTTTCAAGTAGTCCCATAATTTTTAAATTGTCTCTCCTGGATCTATTTTCCAGGTCAGTTGTTTATCCAATGAGATATTTCACATTATCTTTCATTTTTTCATTCTTTTCATTTTGTTTTGCAATTTCTTGATTTTTCTTAAAGTCATTAGCTTCTGTCTGCTCCATTCTCATTTTTAAAGAACTGTTTTCTTCAGTGAGCTTTTGAATCTCCTTTTCCATTTGGCTAATTCTGCTTTTGAAAGCATTCTTCTCCTTATTGGCTTTTTGGACCTCTTTTTCCAATTGAATTAGCGTATTTTAAAGGTGTTATTTTCTTCAGCATTTTTTTGGGTCTCCTTTAGCTTTTGACTCACTTTTCATGATTTTCTTGCATTGCTCTCATTTCTCTTCCTAATTTTTCTCCACCTCTCTTACTTGATTTTCAAAGTCATTTTTGAGCTCTTCCATGACCTGAGACCATTGCATATTTATTTTGAAGGTTTTGGATGCAGAAGCCTTGACTTTTATGTCTTCCTCTAATGGTATGCATTGTTCTTCCTCATCTGAAAGGATGGAAGAAAATACCTGTTCACCAAGAAATTAACCTTCTATAGTCTTATTTTTTTTTCCTTTTTTGGGGGGGGGGGCATTTTCTCAGCCAGTTACTTGACTTTTGAGTCCTTTGTCAAGGGGATGGTATACTCTAGAGACCTGTAAGTTCTCAGTTCCTTCAAGGTGGCACAATCAAGGAAGAGGAGTTTACTCCTCTTCTGGCCTATGCACTGGTCTGGGAACAACCAGAAACTTTTTTTGCCCAGGATCTGCAAGTAGAATTCCCTCTCACAACTGCCTCCAGCTCCACTTCCAGCATTCCTCCTCACCCCAGGGCCACCACTCAGGGCTGAGATCTTGGTCAGCTGCTCAATTCCCCCAGGGTCTTTAAGTGAAGGGCTCCAAAAATGGATACTCCTGCAGCAGTGGCTACTGCTGGTCAGACCAGACCATGTTCCCTTCTCACCCAGGTGAAAGTGCTTTCTCACTGATTTTTGAAGCTGTCTTTTGCATTTGTGGGTTGAACCATCTGGGAACCACAGCTGCTGCCAGGGATTCCATCCCCTGAGGCTTGCTCCAGTCCTGTCCCTGCCACATGTGTAGCTCTGGGCTGTTCTCTGCTCAGAACACGGTATGATAGATCCTTCCTGTTGACCTTCCAGGCTTTCTTGGGCTGGAAATCTCTTTCACTCTGCTGTTTTGTGGCTTCTGCAGCTCTGGAATTTTTTTAGAGTCATTTTTACAGGTATTTTATGGATTATGGAGGACAGCTTTTACAGGTCTGTCCTTCTACTCTGCCATCTTGTCTCTGCCTCCCTGAGTGAGGAAGTGTTGTGCAAGGTCACAAGCCTCACTTTCCCCTCCTGAGCCATCTGGATCCAGTGACCAGATATTCATCAGGATGACTGGAGATGACCCAGGATGCAGTGGGAGACCTTGGCCTATTCAGGTCCTCACTTAGAGTGAGGTAATGCCCATTCATTGTTTAAGAAGTAATCAGAGAATGATCCCTTTAATGAGCGAAAGAAAAAAAAACAAGTAAACCAAGCTGGGAGGGAAAGAACAACATTTACTATTGATAATCACTCTGAACTCGGAGGGTACTGAAAAGAGCCATTAAGTAGAGTTTGTTCAGAGGAGAAAGAAAGAAAGAAAGAAAGAAAGAAAGAAAGAAAGAAAGAAAGAAAGAAAGAAAGAAAGAAAGAAAGAAAGAAAGAAAGAAAGAAAGAAAGGAGGAAGGAAGGAAGGAAAGAAAGAAAGAGAGAGAGAAAGAAAGAAAGAAAGAAAGAAAGAAAGAAAGAAAGAAAGAAAGAAAGAAAGGAGGAAGGAAGGAAGGAAGGAAAGAAAGAAAGAAAGAAAGAAAGAAAGAAAGAAAGAAAGAAAGAGAAGAAAAGAAAGAAAGAAAGAAAGAAAGAAAGAAAGGAAGGAAGGAAGGAAGGAAGGAAGAAAAAGAAGGAAATAAAAAGTAAGAAAGAAAGAAAGGAAGGAAGGAAGGAAGGAAGGAAGGAAGGAAGGAAGGAAGGAAGGAAAGAAGGAAGGAAGGAAGGAAGGAAGGAAGGAAGGAAGGAAGGAAGGAAGGAAGGAAGGAAGGAAGGAAGGAAGGAAGAAAGGAAGGAAGGAAGAAAGGAAAGAAGGAAGAAAGGAAAGAAGGAAGGAAGGAAGAGAAAGGAAGGAACAAAGAAATCTGGCCCATAAACCCCAAATTAACTGAGTGTCCTTTGACCATCCAAATTTACCTTCCTTTGGAGAGGATAAGGAAGGGAGGGAGGACCAAAGGGAGCAGATGAGCTGAGTTTCCCAGCCAGTTGGGTCCCCATTCAGGCAGCTCAGTCTACTCACGGTCTGTGTCCTTCCTTCATTTTCAAAGAAGACCATGACATCAGAGAAATGATGACATGACTTACACTTTACTTTGTTTTGAATGAGGGAGGGCTGTACAAGGTCACCAGCCTCATTTTCCCCTCCTGAGCCATCTGGATCCAGTGACCAGATATTTATCAGGCTGACTGGAGAAGTCCCAGAACTATGAGATAGGAGAATGAGTGCATAAGTGAGGGAAGAGACATGGTAACTCTCACTAGAAGTTAAAAAAAAATACAAACATTACTACTCCCATGAGGAAAGTGATTTCTTCCATTGAAGGAACAGGTTGAGGGCAGCCTTTTACCACCTGGGTAGGTGCTGGATATATATCTCATGAAAGTCAGTGACTGAAAAAAAAAAAAAGAAGAAAACAATAAATGCAACAACAGTTTTTTTTTTGTAGTAGCAAAGAACTGGAAACAAAGTTGATGACTATTGGTTGCAAAATGACTAAATAAATATGGTGCATATTGTGCCATAAGAAACAATGAATACAATGAATGCAGAGAAGCATGGAAAGCCATAGACCAAGAGGTAGAACAGGACCAGTAAAACAATAGATTTACAAATGATGCAAATGCAAAGAACAAAAGCAGAATAATTAAATGCAGTGAAATTGTGACCAATGGTGACCGAAAGAAGAGTTATGAGTATGTGCCCACGGATATTGGTATGGGATATCATAACTACTGTCAGATTTTACGATATGTTGAATAGTTTTAGTGAAATGTCCCCTTTCCCCCTTATTCATTCATTCGTTCATTTATTCATTCATCTATTTACTTTTATTATTAGAAAAGGTTCTTTGGAAGGAGAAGCAATAGGAATACATCAGGAAAGGCAGTGGATGTAAAAATGAAAGATATCAATACAAATTTGGAACCATTACAACAGTTTATACAACCTTAGAATATTGTCATTTGGGGTTTATTAAAAGAAAAAGAGGCACATTCTAATGTAGGATCCACCACACCAGCTCATTTCATTGTCTGCATTGCTCTGCTTCCTTGCCAGAAGCCTTCCTGCCCTGAAGTGCTTCTATCCTGAGGCCAACAACTCTCCTGATAAGTGAGTCCCTCATCCAGACCCCCATTTCATGAGGAACCCTAGCCAAGTGACCTTTACTTCCAGCTCTACTCGTTTCCTACATTTTTCTAGCAGCATCTTTATCTATTTACTCTTCTGCTTTCTGGCTCACATTTATTTATATATTAGTTCCCCCTGTTAAAATATTAGCTCTTTGATTATCTCATTTGCTTCAGTTTCCATACCCAGCACTTAGTACAGTACCTGGCACATGGTGAAGCATTTAATAAATGGTTTAATC